>NW_027263127.1:30000-35962 GCF_902827115.2 Pseudochaenichthys georgianus
CCTGTATGGATAGCTAATCTGCCGTTGAACACGTGGACCTGAGCCGATGTCGTACTCCTGTATGGATAGCTAATCTGCCGTTGAACACGTGGACCTGAGCCGATGTCGTACTCCTGTATGGATAGCTAATCTGCCGTTGAACACGTGGACCTGAGCCGATGTCGTACTCCTGTGTGGATAGCTAATCTGCCGTTGAACACGTGGACCTGAGCCGATGTCGTACTCCTGTGTGGATAGCTAATCTGCCGTTGAACACGTGGACCTGAGCCGATGTCGTACTCCTGTATGGATAGCTAATCTGCCGTTGAACACGTGGACCTGAGCCGATGTCGTACTCCTGTATGGATAGCTAATCTGCCGTTGAACACGTGGACCTGAGCCGATGTCGTACTCCTGTATGGATAGCTAATCTGCCGTTGAACACGTGGACCTGAGCCGATGTCGTACTCCTGTATGGATAGCTAATCTGCCGTTGAACACGTGGACCTGAGCCGATGTCGTACTCCTGTATGGATAGCTAATCTGCCGTTGAACACGTGGACCTGAAGCCGATGTCGTACTCCTGTATGGATAGCTAATCTGCCGTTGAACACGTGGACCTGAGCCGATGTCGTACTCCTGTATGGATAGCTAATCTGCCGTTGAACACGTGGACCTGAGCCGATGTCGTACTCCTGTATGGATAGCTAATCTGCCGTTGAACACGTGGACCTGAAGCCGATGTCGTACTCCTGTATGGATAGCTAATCTGCTGTTGAACACGTGGACCTGAGCCGATGTCGTACTCCTGTATGGATAGCTAATCTGCCGTTGAACACGTGGACCTGAGCCGATGTCGTACTCCTGTATGGATAGCTAATCTGCCGTTGAACACGTGGACCTGAGCCGATGTCGTACTTCTGTGTGGATAGCTAACCTGCCGTTGAACACGTGGACCTGAGCCGATGTCGTACTCCTGTATGGATAGCTAATCTGCCGTTGAACACGTGGACCTGAGCCGATGTCGTACTCCTGTATGGATAGCTAATCTGCCGTTGAACACGTGGACCTGAGCCGATGTCGTACTTCTGTGTGGATAGCTAACCTGCCGTTGAACACGTGGACCTGAAGGCCTTTACTCGCAGAGTAATTGCTCTCAGTTAATCATTGGTGCCTCTGTGCCACGAGACTGGGCAAATGTTGCTTTGGGGGGAAACGACGGTGTGATTGTACAACAGCGGTCGCCAAGAAAGTCATGTATCAAATTAAAGATAGCGGAAAGTAGTGCGGGGATCTGCACTGCACGGATTCATTAGGTTTCAGAGCCTGACACAGAAACCAAGTCACAGGGGAAGACCGTTTTGAGAGCTTTGGTTAAAGGCTTGATTTCTCAATTCCCACGAGGTCTGCGGCTGCCATTAGTCCCCCTCATCCCTTAATTGATTTCCGAACATTATCTCCCAAAATGGAAATGTGGCAAAGCTGCAGAAGTCTCCCTCTGTGCGGGAAGTGATGGTGAAGCGCAGGTCGCTCAGAAGCCAGGTGTCACGGAGCAGACGGAGAAGAGAAGCCAGTGCTCTGCGTTGAACACGGGAGAACAGAGCCATGACATTGGAAGAGTCGTATCATGTGGACTTTTCTCAAGCGTGCAGTTCCATTTAGCAATCTGTGTCCATCACGTGCAACGAGCCAATGGGAGCCATGAAAGAATGCAAGCCAGAAGCTTTCACAGCACGTTTCTTGTTTCCCAGTGACACTAGCAGTGATGGGTTGTGGGGGCTTGTGCTGTGGCTCTCCAATGCCTTGTCCTTGATAGGGTAAGGGGCAGGATATGTCAAACACACAGTTGTTGACCAATCACAACAAAGCCAGATCAGAGCAGACTGGACCCTGGTTTCAGACAGAGGGGGAACGAGGTGCTGCAGCACAGGCGGTATGAGAGCATCAAAGCCACAGTACAGGCTGAACAAAGAACTATGAACCCGACCACATGATATCCTCTTTAAATGTCCTCACGTTGAAGTAAGAACTACACCTTCCTCTTGTCTTGGTTTGGTTTTTACTTAATAAGTACTTTCAAAAGCCGTGAGGCTCAGGTGATGCTTTGATATGTTCAATACCAAGAAACACAAAGAACAAGCCAATGGAAAAACAGCACAGAAAGGCAGTCCTTTAAGCTACTAGTGCTAAAGTGCTAAAACAGGGTAATGTGGAATAGGGCTGCACGATTTTGGGGAAAAATTGAATTGCGATTTTTCTGACAAATATTGCGATTCGAATTGCGATATTTATTTTTAAGCGACCCAACGGAAGTTTATTGTAAAATGCGGCCATAACTCCGGCTAGGAAGAAAAAAAAAAAAAAAGTTAAAGAAAATCGCATCATCTCGAATCGTGATTTCGATTTAATATCGATTAATCGTTCAGCCCTAATGTGGAATTAGGTACACCTTTGGAATGTTGATCCGACAAAGATGTCCAGGAGGATCATTGATGTCTTTCCAACATCTATTTCTATCCAATAGTGTTGAGGAAGCAGATCCACTGACTCACTGATATGGTGTTAGCATGGCTAAATGAATACATGTGTAATATGTCACAGATCAAACAAGCATCAATTACACAACACATTCAGATTATTGAAGATACTGGTCAGAAATTCTCAAACTCTAGCAACACAAAGACATCCTCCCGCTCGAGTCGCTTAGGACACCGAGCACCCGCACAGAGTCATGGGTTGGAACGTAGGGTCCCTTTCCAACAGGCCGCCTTCCAGGGAGTCCAGGTCCATGTTTGTTGCATTTCAGACTGGAGATGGAACGTATGCATATCTACTGCGTGCCTCTTGAATCATGCTCACCCCTTCAGGCCCTACACAGAGCCACTGTGCTCGCTCCAAACAAAGGCTGCTGCTGGCGGCACTTAGCAGCACTCGGGCTCAGGAGGATGTCATTGCCGCATGCTGAACAGAAGATAGTAGATGGCTCTTCACTGAAGTGCAGCGTATGGCACGGAGCGCACCCTGCCATACGCACGGAGCGCGTCTGTACCGTACACCGTACTGTATAACCACACACACACACACACACACACACACACACACACACACACACACACACACACACACACACACACACACACACACACACACACACACACACACACACACACACACACACACACAGGACACGGGTGTTTTTGGTATGTTTCAGTACGTTGCATCATTTGTCTTCCTGTCAGTTTATACAAGGGACCTGAACCATCAACTTATAAAATACTGTGTGTGTGTGTGTGTGTGTGTGTGTGTGTGTGTGTGTGTGTGTGTGTGTGTGTGTGTGTGTGTGTGTGTGTGTGTGTGTGTGTGTGTGTGTGTGTGTGTGTGTGTGTGTGTGTGTGTGTGTGTGATAACAACAGAGAAAGGGGGGAGTTAGTTGAAAGAAACAAAAGAAAAGAATGTCTTATTTAACTAGAAATACACCTTTAAATGTGTATCCTTTAAATATGAACATTTGCAATGTCATCATTAAAATCTGTTTAATGTACATGGATCATTACAGACCAACGTGACGTTATAAACATGAACATATGGAAGAAGCTAATTTAGCATTTTATTTCCCGATGCAGAAAAAGTGCTAGATGTCTTGAAGCAAGGCATCTCTGTTATACGATCAGTGTATCTACTTCCTGCCTCCTTCACTTCATGTCGTGCCACGAATGAGGGGGTGTCTCGTCACATGTGTTGATTACGTTTATGTATTTTGTCTGTCCTGTTTTATTTCAGGCCCTGTTTCTTCCTCCCCTTGTGTGTTTTTCCCGCCACATTAATAATCTTTGTTCTCAAAGTAATGATGAACCTGTGAGTTGGATGTAGAAGAGTCAGAATCAATATATATGTTTTTATTTTAAAGTAAATTCAGATGGAACACAGTAAAAACATGTAAATTCTACTTCTAGTGAAACTACCCTTGGATGACGGTAAGGTAGATTAAAAGCTTTAGGAATCCAAAGCACAACATATGATAAGTACCCTGTATCAAGATTGATGCAAAACAAGTGACCTTTGACCTTTTAGAGAGATTTAGCAAAAAAACTCCACCTCTGAGGTGATTTGGGTGGAAATGGATTTTTTACCGTTTCTCTGGAACCCATTGGTCGATTTTGGTGATTGACATCTCTTTCTGACCGTTAGAGCCAATAGATTCGAAGGGGAATCTCCCCACTCACACACATGGTAAAACAAAAAGGTGGGGGCTTTGCGCATGCAGGTTTGCATCAGAGTGAACCTGTCTCTCGCTCTGAAAACGGAAAAGTAGGTTTATTGCTAATGGATTATCAGAAATCGTTCAAACGGACATTGGATTAACCTTTGGATTAACTTCAGCAGCGTTTTTATCATTTTAATGCCATTGAAGACCAGTTTAGACCAGACTACGACACAGGTGAGCCATGTTAGCGTTTTTCGCTACCTAGCGCCACGTGTTTTGGTGTCTGTTCTTGTTATTATCTCCGCGAGTTCTTATCATAGAGTGATGATGTCTGGACCCATCGATTCTGTGTCTTCTCACGATGCCAGTCGATATGTTCGATGTGCAGAAAAGATAAATAATAAGGGTTTTATGAGTGAGTTTTTGTGCAGTAATCTGTTAGCATGTTTCGCTCGTTGCTAATTCATGGGCTCAGCGTTAGCATTGTGGGTTTTTACAACAAAACAAAAAAAAGATCAGTTAGCTGAGTTTCTTCCCGTTACATGGATATAAAACATTCAGAGTGTATTGAATATTAAGACGCCCTCAGACGCTGTTCCCTCAGATGACCCGGTATCGGGGGGGCGGTGCTTAAGAGGTTAAAGCTAAGTGAAAGACTGTGAAGACCTGAAACAAGTATTATGATGTTCACACCAGACGCTAAGTGATAATTCAACGTGCTAATGTGGACACGTTGAATTGGGGCTTTATGCCGATACCGAGCACCGTGGAAGTGCGCCAGCCGTTGAAGGGCGGGAAAGAGACGTCCGTAAATCTTTTTATTCAAGCGAAATCAACTCAGACTCAATTAGCCCTTATTTAAATGTGGAGTTAATTGACCTCTCCATGAATTGCACCGATTCGACAGGCTATTGTAAATGTTAATGCATCCACGGTAGATACCAACAATGTTTCAACCATGGCTGAACAAACTGTATTGCTTTTTAGCGTTGTGGAATTCTGATATGTTGGGAGAGCGAATGTCCAGAACACGCCTCTCTTCGTGTGCATCGACTTGAGAGGGAAGCATGAGCTTTCTGCTGGAAAGAGTGATTTATCGCTCTTTGAATTACCTTTTTCCTAAATGATGAAAGTGTATGTTCAACGAAGGGGATGTTAGATACACTTTATACCCATTATCATCATAGTATTTGTTGGCTGTGATTGAAAATGCATCAGTGGTGGAAGTTGTTTATCAGTAGCACTCGCTCACATATCTGTTATTCTATATTTAGATCCCATTTGCTTTACAAAGTGGCTGGCTGTGACAAACAACACCTCTATTTAAGATCACACGATATGTAAGAACAGGACAATGCGTGGGATTGCTTTCAAAGGAAACAGAAACAACATTGTTACAAATAAAGAGCAATAACTAAAGCAACACATACGAAGGATAGCATCATGTGTTGTGTTATGAGTTAGTGGGCACAACAACATGATGTATTACACCCCAACACGAGCACTTTCTAGCTTTGACTTTCCAGAAGACTAGACGCTAACTCATCCTCACACAACTGAGAAACAACAAGTAAAGCACTCGATGTTCTCATGGCATTTATCATCAACTACTGACATCATATATAACGCACGTTCGGGCTTCGCTGCAGACGTACTTCCGATTAAAAAATATATTGATGGTGTCTAATGTTTTACGTGTGATGCTCCACCTTCTTCGGACTCACCTCTCAGTCTTCCACTTTCTGAGGGCAATCGAAGTCACCGATATTATAACAAGTT
>NW_027263127.1:36462-56462 GCF_902827115.2 Pseudochaenichthys georgianus
TCTCCAGTGACCATCATAGTGGTGCGGGTAGAGCTGCTGATAAACTGGTGTGCACGAATGTGGAAGGAAGTAGAGGAAGGACACAGAGCAGGCTGGTGGAGAGGAAAGGCTGCCAGACTGACGGCGTGAGAGCTGGCTCTGCAGAGAAGCTGTTCCTTCTGATCCGACAGAGGAGCTCACCTAGCTTGTGACATCGCCACGTGCCGTGAATATGAATTGCTCTGCGGCCGACATGTCTGGCTCGGAGCGTGAGGGACGCGCACGCTGCACTCGCTGGGGGTGCGTCAGCGCTGGTGAGGAACATGAATCCACATGGATGAAGTGCGAATGAGATGACACAACGATGATGGCCCAGTGTTTAACCCACACGTCTCTGACCAGACAGTATCCTGGTTGTTATGTGGCGCGCAGCCTTTCCTTAATATTAGAAAACAGTTTTTCAATCTAAATAAAATATAAATAGCATCATCTTTTTGGAATTATTTAATTTTGGAATTTTCTTAATCGGGAAAAGATCATTTTTCCAACAGCCTATTATTTAGAAACCTACTATAGTAAAAAAAAAATCCCATTGATACAAAAGCTCATTTCAGCCTTCTTGCTCCAAACCGACCCGCTCTCACTCCCTGATGGTCAGGAGCGACGCTGGTCAGGGTCCCGTGGCGCCGAGGCTCCTTCAGTTTCATAAGCGGACGCAAAGAGCTTTCAACTGATTGCAATGTATTCCCATCGGCGGCGGGATTCGGCGCTCAGGGAAGCACCGCATCGGTCCATGTCGGCGGCAGTTAAAGGCAATGTGAGCGTCCATTCCCATTGGATAACGGAGGATTGTACACCCGGAAGTATTGTGGGGATTTTAAGACCGCGAAGTCTACACATGTGCAGCCTCGAAATGTCTCCTAACGAAGTACGCCGGGCTCGGTAGATTTCCAAGTATGCTGGACATTGGAACATTACTTCGGCGGTGTGCTTGAAATAGTGGCTCTGGAGCAGCTTTACTCGAGATTGAGAAACACCCTAGGAAGGATTCTTGCCTCGCTTCTGAAGCAAGTGACTCGGAAGACATGTGCTACCAAGCAAGCGTCTTTGACATTGAGAAACACCCTCAGTGCGCAATAACTGCACGCCAAAGAACCCTGACCAAGCGTCGCTATCGGACTAAATACAAACCCCCAGGAAGTGTGCCATGTGTTGAAGCTAACTTTCGTAGTGGTCAAACAGCGATACTACAACGTTGGTGTGAGTTTGCCCAAATCACTTGTTCCCATTGGATAACATCGGGAGAGAGACCTCTGTCAATCAGCGAATATACATATTGTAGTTTTATACTAAATCAACTTCCCAGTACGGACGGAGAGTCAGTAGCCACTGGGCAACGTTCCTGAACAGTGCCCCGCCTCCAACGCCAGTTCTCTTTGCACATGTCTCCAATACACAATCTCCCTCGACCAATGGAAGCACGGGGATCCATTGTAGAACGACGTCGGACCTGCATGACCCTCCCTACTCTGCCTTTGAACGGCTAACTTGATTCCTTTGATGGGTGGGTCACCCTCTGTCACCTAGCTCTGTCACCCAGCTCCTTCTCTGTATAGCCTTGTTTTTCAAACTCTGTCCCTTCCGGCAGGCACAGTGTCCTTTGCAGACTCTGACATGTCGTGTTCCAGGGCACAGTGTCCTTTGCAGACTCTGACATGTCGTGTTCCAGGGCACAGTGTCCTTTGCAGACTCTGACATGTCGTGTTCCAGGGCACAGTGTCCTTTGCAGACTCTCACATGTCGTGTTCCAGGGCACAGTGTCCTTTGCAGACTCTCACATGTCGTGTTCCAGGGCACAGTGTCCTTTGCAGACTCTGACATGTCGTGTTCCAGGGCACAGTGTCCTTTGCAGACTCTGACATGTCGTGTTCCAGGGCACAGTGTCCTTTGCAGACTCTGACATGTCGTGTTCCAGGGCACAGTGTCCTTTGCAGACTCTGACATGTCGTGTTCCAGGGCACAGTGTCCTTTGCAGACTCTGACATGTCGTGTTCCAGGGCACAGTGTCCTTTGCAGACTCTGACATGTCGTGTTCCAGGGCACAGTGTCCTTTGCAGACTCTCACATGTCGTGTTCCAGGGCACAGTGTCCTTTGCAGACTCTGACATGTCGTGTTCCAGGGCACAGTGTCCTTTGCAGACTCTGACATGTCGTGTTCCAGGGCACAGTGTCCTTTGCAGACTCTGACATGTCGTGTTCCAGGGCACAGTGTCCTTTGCAGACTCTGACATGTCGTGTTCCAGGGCACAGTGTCCTTTGCAGACTCTGACATGTCGTGTTCCAGGGCACAGTGTCCTTTGCAGACTCTGACATGTCGTGTTCCAGGGCACAGTGTCCTTTGCAGACTCTGACATGTCGTGTTCCAGGGCACAGTGTCCTTTGCAGACTCTGACATGTCGTGTTCCAGGGCACAGTGTCCTTTGCAGACTCTGACATGTCGTGTTCCAGGGCACAGTGTCCTTTGCAGACTCTGACATGTCGTGTTCCAGGGCACAGTGTCCTTTGCAGACTCTGACATGTCGTGTTCCAGGGCACAGTGTCCTTTGCAGACTCTGACATGTCGTGTTCCAGGGCACAGTGGCCTTTGCAGACTCTCACATGTCGTGTTCCAGGGCACAGTGTCCTTTGCAGACTCTGACATGTCGTGTTCCAGGGCACAGTGTCCTTTGCAGACTCTGACATGTCGTGTTCCAGGGCACAGTGTCCTTTGCAGACTCTGACATGTCGTGTTCCAGGGCACAGTGTCCTTTGCAGACTCTCACATGTCGTGTTCCAGGGCATAGTGTCCTTTGCAGACTCTCACATGTCGTGTTCCAGGGCACAGTGTCCTTTGCAGACTCTGACATGTCGTGTTCCAGGGCACAGTGTCCTTTGCAGACTCTGACATGTCGTGTTCCAGGGCACAGTGTCCTTTGCAGACTCTGACATGTCGTGTTCCAGGGCACAGTGTCCTTTGCAGACTCTGACATGTCGTGTTCCAGGGCACAGTGTCCTTTGCAGACTCTGACATGTCGTGTTCCAGGGCACAGTGTCCTTTGCAGACTCTGACATGTCGTGTTCCAGGGCACAGTGTCCTTTGCAGACTCTGACATGTCGTGTTCCAGGGCACAGTGTCCTTTGCAGACTCTGACATGTCGTGTTCCAGGGCACAGTGTCCTTTGCAGACTCTGACATGTCGTGTTCCAGGGCACAGTGTCCCTTTGCAGACTCTGACATGTCGTGTTCCAGGGCACAGTGTCCTTTGCAGACTCTGACATGTCGTGTTCCAGGGCACAGTGTCCTTTGCAGACTCTCACATGTCGTGTTCCAGGGCACAGTGTCCTTTGCAGACTCTGACATGTCGTGTTCCAGGGCACAGTGTCCTTTGCAGACTCTGACATGTCGTGTTCCAGGGCACAGTGTCCTTTGCAGACTCTGACATGTCGTGTTCCAGGGCACAGTGTCCTTTGCAGACTCTCACATGTCGTGTTCCAGGGCATAGTGTCCTTTGCAGACTCTCACATGTCGTGTTCCAGGGCACAGTGTCCTTTGCAGACTCTGACATGTCGTGTTCCAGGGCACAGTGTCCTTTGCAGACTCTGACATGTCGTGTTCCAGGGCACAGTGTCCTTTGCAGACTCTGACATGTCGTGTTCCAGGGCACAGTGTCCTTTGCAGACTCTGACATGTCGTGTTCCAGGGCACAGTGTCCTTTGCAGACTCTGACATGTCGTGTTCAGGGTAAAACTAAAGTAGTTATTCGGCTGAAGGTTACAGGAGGACGTATCATAATCTCATGCTGTACCGTCAGCAGAGTCATGTGTACACTACAACTTAACCGTCGGCCGTCAGCTCAGCATCCCTCGCCGGTGAACCTGAAACTTGTTTTAGGACACGAATCAAGTCTACTCAAAAAGCATATTTTACTTCCCGTTCGAGAGGCCTTTGCAAGTCTTTCTTAAAGTTTAGAGATGATTAAGAAACCAATTGCTCAAACTGGGCTTGATGGAAGATATGGGTTGTTGCATTGAATAAAAGACTCTCAGTTGAGTTGAACTAAGGCGTCTTTCTAGATGCAGTGTCAGGGAGCTCGGCTCGGGACCAGGCCTTTTGAAAGGAAGGACAGCAGCACAGACCAGATGACCAGGCCTTTTGAAAGGAAGGACAGCAGCACAGACCAGATGACCAGGCCTTTTGAAAGGAAGGACAGCAGCACAGACCAGATGACCGAGCCTTTTGAAAGGAAGGACAGCAGCACAGACCAGATGACCGAGCCTTTTGAAAGGAAGGACAGCAGCACAGACCAGATGACCGAGCCTTTTGAAAGGAAGGACAGCAGCACAGACCAGATGACCGAGCCTTTTGAAAGGAAGGACAGCAGCACAGACCAGATGACCGAGCCTTTTGAAAGGAAGGACAGCAGCACAGACCAGATGACCAGGCCTTTTGAAAGGAAGGACAGCAGCACAGACCAGATGACCGAGCCTTTTGAAAGGAAGGACAGCAGCACAGACCAGATGACCAGGCCTTTTGAAAGGAAGGACAGCAGCACAGACCAGATGTTCTTGGTGAAATAAAGTTATTGATTGAAAAACTCTAACTAAAGGATATGATTTATTACCGAATAAAGAAATACTAAAACAAACAATACAAATCCCATTTAACAAAAAATATATTCACAGTATACCAGTCATATTATTTCATCCAAAACATGCAAAACAAATCAGAACTGGTTAGCATAAGGCCTCAGAGAAAGTTACCGGTGGAGCGCACAGGAGACAACCGTTTCATCGCAGACGGTTTGTGGGGGAATGGCAGTGCATTATTTGAGATATATTTTGAACTCGGACTTCATTCTCAGGACATGTCGGCCAGCGGCGTAGAGATATTTGTTTATTTGTAAAACCTCCTTCCCTTCATGAACTGGCTGCAGCATCAGGAGGCAGCCTCTGAGAAGTGCAGCACCAGCGCCTACACACCGCCTTCACTGTGTTCCCCACTGCAGGCTGCTACGTTTCAACCACACACACACACACACACACACACACACACACACGGCCCGATTATTCCCCCTATTACTTGTTGTATGAAGGAAATACGGTCAATACGGTCACGGTCACTCACTGCATGATACGCCGCGAGATGCTGGCAAGCAAGAAAGTGTCCCCTGATCTGCACACGGCCCTGAATGATGCAATAAGGGTCATTAACCACATCAAAGCCCATGCCCTGAATTCCAGGGTGTTTGAATGATTGTGCGAGGACACGGATGCTGATTACAGACGCCTTCGAAGGGGAAAGCCTGACGAGAGTGTTCGAGCTAAGAGAGCAATTACAGGAACTCCTCTCTGACAAGCAGTCACCTTTAGCCGCGCACTTTAGTGGCAAGAGCTGGCTCGCAACACTAGCCTACTTGAGTGACTTTTACGGCTTTCAACCAATTAAATGTGACAATGCCGGGGAGGACGGCTGACACATTCAGGCTCGCGTCGACCGGGGTGATTTTGACATGTTCAGCAACTTATCCAGTGTTTCAGAAGAAGCCGAGGGACATGGCGAGTCGATGCCACCTGCTATCACTGTGATGCGTTCGAACGCTATTTTCCATCTGCAAAGGACCCGAGGAATGGCAAAGGATGGATGCGTGATCCGATGGTCGAGACCAGCTCCCATCACAACAAGACGATCAGCTGGTCGAGCTAATGCGTGACGGAGGACTGAAAACACTCCAATCCTTCTGGATCAAAGCGTCGGGACAATACAAAGAGATCGGCACGCTTGCTCTGAAGACACTGCTCCCGTTCCCAACGTCATATCTGTGCAGGTCTTTGTGCCATGACGGCCACTAAGACCAGACTTAGAAGCAGACTGGACGCGAGGAACACCCTGCGCCTTTCATTGCACCCATCACGCCCCGGCATGACGTTATTATGGCTGGCAAACGAGCCGCGATTTCTTTTTAATGTATCTGCCGGTCCCTGGCACAATGAAGGCTGGGAACCCCTGAATTAGACGACTCGTTTAGGCGGTAACACCTTACCTCAGGATGTCTCAGCGATGTCACCATGTATCAATGATGTTATTGTCTTTCCTTCGGTGCAGCCTTTTCTTAGTTTTCCTAATCCTTTATTCCTGTTTAATTCATAATACTTCATGCTGTACTATTCTCTCTGTGATCAGGACGGTTTTGGAAGATATGGGCCTGCGGGGAAGTGTAACTCGCCAGCAGCCAAAGAAGAAGTGGGACAATCGGAAAAAGATACAAAGTATGTGAGTTTTGTGAGTTAATAAACACACCTGCTGACATGTGTTTAGCTGCTGATGGTTTTTGTATTGCCATGATGTTTTACTCTGCCTCAGGGTCAGGCGGGGGAGGGAGTGGGAACCCACTGCTGCAACTTGGCCTCGGTCCTAATGGGATATTAGGACAGAGGCCCTCCATCTGCCCGCCTGTCCTAATATCCTCTACTCCAGAGGACACGCCTCGCCAAGTCCAGCAGTGGGGACCAAGAGGAGGAGCAGGAGGAGGAGCAGGAGGAGGAGCAGGAGGAGGAGCAGGAGGAGGACCAAGAGGAGGAGCAGGAGGAGGACCAAGAGGAGGACCAAGAGGAGGAGCAGGAGGAGGACCAAGAGGAGGAGCAGGAGGAGGAGCAGGAGGAGGAGCAGGAGGAGGACCAAGAGGAGGACAGAGAGGAGGAGCAGGAGGAGGAGCAGGAGGAGGACCAAGAGGAGGAGCAGGAGGAGGACGCAAGAGGAGGAGAAGGAGGAGGACCAAGAGGAGGAGCAGAGGAGGAGCAGGAGGAGGACCAAGAGGAGAGCAGGAGGAGGAGCAGGAGGAGGAGCAAGAGGAGGAGCCAGAGGAGGAGGCAGGAGGAGGAGCAGGAGGAAGGAGCAGGAGGAGGACCAAGAGGAGGAGCAGGAGGAGGAGCAGGAGGAGGACCAAGAGGAGGAGCAGGAGGAGGACCAAGAGGAGGAGCAGGAGGAGGAGCAGGAGGAGGACCAAGAGGAGGACCAAGAGGAGGAGCAGGAGGAGGACCAAGGAGGAGGAGCAGGAGGAGGAGCAGGAGGAGGAGCAGGAGGAGGAGCAGGAGGAGGACCAAGAGGAGGAGCAGGAGGAGGACCAAGAGGAGGAGCAGGAGGAGGAGCAGGAGGAGGACCAAGAGGAGGACCAAGAGGAGGAGCAGGAGGAGGAGCAGGAGGAGGAGCAGGAGGAGGACCAAGAGGAGGAGCAGGAGGAGGAGCAGGAGGAGGACCAAGAGGAGGAGCAGGAGGAGGAGCAGGAGGAGGAGCAGGAGGAGGAGCAGGAGGAGGACCAAGAGGAGGAGCAGGAGGAAGAGCAGGAGGTCGAGCCCGGGCCATCACGGCCGAAAAGAAAAGATGAGCTGATGGACCAGAGAGGACATGCAGCTGCAGAGGAGAGCCCCGGAGAGCAGGGAGGACCTTAAAGGTCTGGTTCTGACCCGTCAGGAGCAGCAGGTCCAGCTTCCAGAACAAAGTAACACAAAACTCAAATGGCCTTCATTTTTTTAAATGTGTAGTGATAGATTTGTTTATTTGTCTTCTCAAGAGAGGACCAGTGTATGTAATTACATTGCAAATACTGACTTGAGCCCCACCACTGTATGGGTTAGCCCTACCAGAGATTACCCAACACAAATACTCCGGAGCCGGGCCTACTCCAGGCCTACGCGCTGCGCCGCCAGGGTCCTCACCGCCGGAGAGTCCAGCCGCGCAGACCTGAGAGTTGGACCTCCGGACAATGAGGCGCCGTCGTCGTCCTCCTCCTCCGGGACCGGGGCCATCTGACCCCACGGAAGAGAGAACCGGAATGGCACTTCCTCATCTCCCGGCTCGCCCATCCTGATCCTCTGGCTCTTCCTGTGGGCATCAGGTCCGGGCACTTCGGGCAGGTCCTGTGTTCGAGGATTGACTCCATACTCTCTCTTTCTCGTCTCAATGCTCAGTGCCGGCTACGTCTATAGAAGTCTCAGTGGGAGAATGATCGCAGGATAAGGTAGTACCCATAGAGTCCAGTAGAGGGCGGGGCCTGTGAGAGATATGACCAAGTTTCGACCTGTGGTTAATAAAGCATTCTGATTCTAATGCACTTCGTATCTGTGTAATACAAATGGGCAGCTTGCTGGAGGACACACACAGACACAAAACTACTAATATAAATACAGAGGAAGAATAAAGAGGATTAAAGAAAGATATAAGGAAGGAGGAATGAGGACGGGATGGAGGGGAAGGGGAGACGAGAAGAAAGTGAGCGAGAGTCTCTTAAACGGCTTCAGATGGGTCATTAGTGTAATCAGGGGGGAAAGCATTGCTCCATTAAGGGAATGGTGACTCTCGCCTCCTCCCTCTTCCTGTCACGGCCTCTCATCATTTCTCCTCGGCTCCCTCTCCCAAGGCCCGTCCATCTTTTTAGTGCTGCTCGAGCAGAAAAAAGGCAGACACTTGTCGTTGTAAATCTCCCTCCATCCTCACAGCTCTGGGTGTGGGTGTAATGGGTTCATTGGCATGGGAATGGGGCAGTGCTGCCACAGCTGCATTGCAAACATTCTGACATTGATATGACAGCCGAGGAAGACGTCTCCAGAGCAAGGACGCTCTGCAATGGCAGTAGTTACCAGAGGCTCAGGTCAGGTCAAGTCATACGACATGCTGATGAATAACCCCAGTTTCCGCATTTAAATCAGTTCCAATGCTGTGGCTAGGAATAGTTTAGTTTTATTTCCTACGTAAAGGGCGATGGAGAGAGGGGCTCTGAAACGATAACCCTATAAGTTCTAAAGGGCTCTAAAGCGAAAACAGGAGTACAGCAGACACGTTCAACCCGGTATCACGGCAAGACGTGAACATGTGACGATGTCGTCCCTTCAAACGTGACAGCTACACGGTATTGTTGACCAGTGGAGAAATAACCGGAAATACCAAGCAAATGCTACTCCGACGTAATGATTTATTTTTTAATAGCCACACTCGATTATGCCGGTTTTCTTGTTGCCCCAGCTGGTCGACGCCTCTTTGAGCAGAAGCAAAGGCTACAGTAATGCATTAAATCGATGTTAATCCGTGCGTGTGGATGTGGAATTAACGGACGTGACGTTGTGCGATTGAGTTGCCAGGCAACAGCTTCGGTTCATGTTAATTTACAAACTCTTCAACTACAACCGTAGTTATATTTAAAAACATGTTAGAAGGCCTCACGAAATACTTTAATGCAAATTAAAATGTAAATCTGAAGGAATGTGTGTGTAACAAAATACATCGGTCATAAACGAAACCGGAAACAGACGTAGGCAAGATCCTCACGTCTCCCAGCATGGTAAATCGTCACATGTTCACGTCTTGCCGTGATACCAAGTTGGACATGTTCCATCAACATGTGAAGCCTCCTCCAGCAGGGTCCCAGCATGGCTCCTGTCTCAGGTGCTCCATATGGCTCTGTCTCATCGTGTTCCTAACTGTGTCTGCACACAGAAATATTGCATCAAAGCCAATACAACGGGATAGTGTATGTACCAGGGCGCATGATATGTGTGTGTGTGTGTGTGTGTGTGTGTGTGTGTGTGTGTGTGCAGACAGTGCGACATTAAGATTAAACAAATGTAACACCCACATCTACATATGGAGTTGGCCAGATGTGTATAAATTACTGTTCATTAGTGATGTGTCGCCCGCGAACGAGTCGTTTTTTGTTTTTTTTTTGCGGAGGGATCTCGATCGGCTTGAAGGCGCATTATGCAATGTGCACATTATCCAAAGTAACGACATGACTCCCGATAATAATTTAAATGCTTTAGAGAAATGATTTTATTGATTTAAAAAATAGTTGTATTTAAATTGACATGCATCCGCTAAGAAAAGTAGTCCACTAACGTAGCAACGGCAGGAACTGCTTCGATAGCGCTTTTGAGGAGCTTTTTGATTACAGATTTGAAAACATCGTTGCTTGCTTTAAAAGTAGCACAACTCATGATGTCAGACCTTGGAGAGTATCTAGATATCCTGCCCTGATGCCAAAGGAACTGCACACTGAATATGTGTCGCCGTTTGATGTCTATGTCTGGACCGCTGCGAACAAAGGAGGGTTTCTGCCCGTTACTACTCTTCTTACTTCTATAAGAATAAAACACGGAGGACGGAGATCTCTTTTGCTCCCCCTCTTCTGAGCCCAGCAGCTGATCTCAGAGCACGCTCCCCTCTCCTGCAGGGGGGCGTGGTCAGCTGTAAGGGAGCGTGGTCAGCTACAGCTCACAGAATCAGCCCCCTGCAAAAACAGTGCTGGAAAGCAATAGTATGAAGCTGCAGCATCGGAGACAGCAGTTACAGAACCGCACACACAGGTCCCGCGTCACGTGACGGTCAACGCACGTTCACATGAATGTTTATATATTCTGTTAATTTAGTTGAGAATTTCAAAAATATAGTCTTTTATGTCTTTTATATGTATATTAAACAACACTGTTAATTTAGTTTTGGGTATGTTTATAATTCTCTTTCATTATTATTCAAAAGAAAACAACGCTGTTAAACACTGTTCCTCTACAGTATCATAATTCTCTCTAGTGAGGCGGGGTCTGCTGCTCCCTCTCTGGGGGGAGGCGGGGTCTGCTGTTCCCTCTCTGGGGGGAGGCGGGGTCTGCTGCTCCCTCTCTGGGGGGAGGCGGGGTCTGCTGCTCCCTCTCTGGGGGGAGGCGGGGTCTGCTGCTCCCTCTCTGGGGGGATGCGGGGTCTGCTGCTCCCTCTCTGGGGCGAGGCGGGGTCTGCTGCTCCCTCTCTGGGGGGAGGCGGGGTCTGCTGCTCCCTCTCTGGGGGGAGGCGGGGTCTGCTGCTCCCTCTCTGGGGGGAGGCGGGGTCTGCTGTTCCCTCTCTGGGGGGAGGCGGGGTCTGCTGCTCCCTCTCTGGGGGGAGGCGGGGTCTGCTGCTCCCTCTCTGGGGAGATGACCTGTCGTGGCACTCTGAACGCTGGCTGAAGGGTTCCCTCCAGCCAGCGTCTGGCCTCCAGAGTCCAGAAGGCAGACCTTTGGCCTTTGAAGCAATAAGAACAAGACGTCGTCTAAAGTGTTGCATAGGGAAAGGCTAAGGCATTGGTGCACAGTCGATACGCATTAATAACCTCAACAGATATCGCCATCCAGAGTCTTCCAGCTCGTGTTCCTGATGGTCTACTGATCTGTACGTGGGTAACCTAATATAACAGATCATCTACAAGTGACCCTCAACATAAAGTGTTACTTAAATCAAAACACACATATTGTTAAGGGCTTTCATACCCTTGTATTTCAAAATGCTCCATGAGAAGAAGACACCACCACGTCCGAATCAAAGGCATGTCCCTCTGAATGAAATTAGAAAATACATTTTTGATTCACGATGTCCACCATAAATCATGTTTCTTCAACATGAACAGTATGATGCAACATAAGCAACACTTTAAGTAGGCATTTACTTCTTTAGTAAATACAAATCCGAAACTAACCTCCTGGAATTGAACCCCGGCGCTTGTGACAATGGACAGAGTGTCCTGGAACAGAGAAGATGGAAAACAAAGCATTATATTTACAATGTTTACAGAAGCCTGCAAATGTGCCAACTGATACCCTACCATAAGCATAAACATCCCGCAGTCATGTCCACACATCTGGCAAGCCCTAGAATCTGAACATCAAAAAAAGATAACATTAAATACATGACTGATAGATAACCCCCAAGTCTTCTCCGTCACATGATGATGTGTACATGATGTGCAGAGTACAGGCAATAGTAATGTATCTTTGCAGTAGCTATGCATTTATTATTAATATTTGTTGTGCGTTGATTATTCACCGCAATATCACGCCCAGTCTTCGCAAGATTTCTACAAGACAAACATTAAAAAATTAACAAAAAGACATTTTGGAATGCATAATGTTAAAGTTCTTTGGTGCAAATAAGTCTACAGTAGCTGCCACATGTCTTTGTCTAAATTGCCTTTCAGTACCGGCATGAACAGATATTTAAAAAGATAACAATTATTTCCTAAAATCAGAGAAAAGCAATACAAATAATTTCAAACAGATATATGTGACAACCACTGAGACATTAGACAACAGGAACCAACACATACCGGTACAGGCTATAGGAACGTAGCCGAAATGATGGCTTTCACCTTCAGTGTTTGGTCGGAGAGAACAAACCAGAGACTCAGAACGGGCGGTGGAAGTCGTTGCAACAACTCGTGCACCGTTGAAGGTCCGGCGAGGATCTCCCCTCTTGGATCGTAATATGCATCTTGAAAAAGAGAGAGCCTGATTGGTCAAACTGAACATTTTGAAACAGTTTCACAGACAGACATAAATTAGGCCTAATTGTTAGATTCCGACACGACAGATCCTAACCGACATAACTGACTAAAACACCTCGTGCAATATCACACAACATGTCAGCATGATGCCGCTGTCTGATGAACGGCAACCAGGCCGTCAGCACAGAACAGACTATTTACAATGACTGTTAAAGAAGCATTCACACTGAAGACAGAACTCAGGCTACTGCTGATTTAACGTAGTGGACACATTGACATGCTTTGTCCTCCGTTGAAGTTTAATTAATTAGCTGACTATAATTCATCATTAGGGTTGGGAAGTTTACTTTTTTAAATGTAGTTACAGATGAGTAATTACCCTGTTAAAATGTAATAAGTAATGTAACTTGACTATGTAACTATTTGTATTGAAATTATAATGTTAATTATGTTTTATGTTTTTTGTCACTTTGGATAAAAGCCTCAATAACATAACCATAACACAGTTTCATTAAACAAATAAACAAAATGGTTAACAGTTGGTTTAGCAGCGAGTCATCAGAGGCTAACAGATTACATGTAGCACGTGTTGCTCGTATGGCTGTGCAATACAACAGAACAGTTGTTAACTTAAAAAACATGATTCACATTACTCACACTCTTACTGTAATTAGTGATTACTCAACTATGACCCTAGTTGGGCCAACATCACGCTAGCTTCATTAAACAAAGGATCAAATATGCTAGCGGAGCTATAGCTAGCGAATAGTTGTTTTGAGAGACTTTAATACGGTCATAAGCAACAGATGCTTGTATTGCCTTAACACTATCATAGTTAATGTTAGCTAATCACACTTCATTTCAAGACGCCGGAATTGTTATTAATGTTAAACAAATCAAACTGTAAAAGCACTTCACATTACTCACATTCTCTGCGTTGACGTTCACATCCATGTGAACGTGATCCGTCACGTGCCGCCGTGACGCGGGACCTGTATGTGCGGTACTACACGTGCGGTCCTGTAACTGCTGTCTCCGACGCTGCAGCTTCATGCTACTCCTGGAAAGAGCAAATGGAGCGAAATGAGGCATGGCTAAAATGCAGGATCTTTTTGGTATTTTGAAAAAAAAACTATATTTATATTAATGCTGTCAAAATTATCGCGTTAACGGCGGTAATTAATTTTTTGAATTAATTGCGTTAAAATATTTAACGCATTTAACGCATGTGCAGAATGGCCCGCCCCATACGTGCCCCCAGTGGCAGCGCCAGGGTATGGCTGGGTAGGCTACACCCATACCAAGACATGGCTCAGCCCCACCATGAGACACGATGTTAAAGTAAGCAACATAAAGTCTGCCAACTCGTGGAGTAAAGTGCACAGACAGCAGTTAGTCAGACTGATTTCAGCAGTCACTTGTCTGGAAATACCGAAGACCAGAAACGGTTTTGAAAACTTTTGTCACGTAGTGATCGCCTTCTCAATAGAACATCTTTGATAATGTCTTCTGGCCAATCAGAATCAAGATAACGGCTTGGTGTTGTTGCAGGAAGTCCCGACGGAGAATACTTTTGCTGTAGTACATCTCTATATACATCGATACAACATTACGTGTTGATAGAAATCAACACGTAATGAATTAAGACCCACGGTTTGATGATTGATAGGTGTGTGGGCTGTCTGTCATTTTGACACTCAGAACAATGTTATAATAAACATAGATACTGTGTTAAATGGATATATCCGCCTTCTTTCATTTATCTTTCCATTCCCAACAATATACATAAAGAAATGGCATATGTTGGACATAGTTCGAATGGTGATTAATCTGATTGATTAATTTTTAAGCTGTGATTAATCTGATTAAACATTGTAATCGTTTGACAGCCCTAATATATATACTTTATATAGGTCGATACAGTAGCCCCAGTAGCCACACGGGTCTGTGAATGCAATGGAAACAATTGGCCACAGCAAATCATTTATATTAAACATGTAATTTTTACTTTTGAATACTTCAGTACAAAGGATACAAAGTTATTAATGTTAAATCATTTAACCGAAATCGTTTTAATTTTGTATTAAAACTTAATTCACGTGTCTCCTGCTTGTTAATGAATGAATGCATTATTAATGGAAACTGAAAAGCATGTCAGAAGAGCAGGTTGTGTTCAGCTACCCCTGGCTAAACTACGTCTGCTCAGATTAAAAGGCTAACAATGATTGTTCTAAATGTTAAATATATATAAATATATGCAGTTTTAGTTTAAATGTTTTTTTGTGGCTGGCTGGAAAGTAATTCATATATAATGTATTTGTATTTAAACAAGCTTAATGTATTACTATTTGTAATACAAAATGCTCTAATTTCCCAAACCAGCTGGTCACTAGCTGTTAAAACGGTACAGGAGTACATCATGCTTTATTATCATGTTCCACCTCCTCAGAAAGGTTCGTCTGACACGTTCTGAGCCATCAGTTCAGCCGGCTGATACATGTTGCTCTGATCTCCTCTGAAGCACTTCAAAGGTCCCTCTTGTGTCAGGGTTCGAGCCACTGGTTGGAGAACTCGTGTAATTAAACATGTGTATTTCTGCTTCTCCTCTACAGAACAACTCCAGTGAGAAGGTCAAGGACACCAGCAAGCCGTGCTCCGTCTCCAGTGGAAGGTAAGTGGAAGCAGATAACTAAACACACAGCTGGGTAACGTAGGGGATGTGAGGCGTGTCATATTAGACGAGTTTACTGGAGATGTTCACATTATGAAGAGAAGGAACACGTTATAAAACACGCGGTAAGCCAATGGAGCGGTCACTACGCTCCACCTCTCACGGCAGGGTGCTCGGGACACGCACGCTGTAGGCAGTCCTACGCACCCTGTGAGGAGAGGGCAGGCTGTGGGTGGTCATGGATGTTCACTTTTATATCAATGTTTTTATATCAATGCTTTAAATAAATAAGCATGAAAGTTAACGGTGACAGAAAGAAGGGGAAACATTTCTTGCTCAATGAACACTCGACTATTCGATGGGTCGGTTGAGGGAAACATTGCTGTTCCATTTTTCAAATAATGCCATTTCAGAAAATGCTGCTTTCAGCCACCAGAATAGTTTCATAATATGAAACCGACTATCTTTGGGTTTCAGATCAAGAGCGTTGTCTGGGACCTCGTGAGAATCGCTCGCTGTTATCTGACATGTTACGGACCAGATGCTTAATCTAGAAAATAATTGCCGGATAATTTATAAAATAACATTTAGATAAAAAGGCCCGAGTTCTCCGGAGTGTTGGTCCGATATGTTTGAGTTCCTGACCAGCAGCTGTCTCCCAGCTCCAGCTGCTCCCTAACATGTGTTCAGAGGTATTAACCCTTTGTGTTCCCGTCTCTCCAGAGTCCCAGACGCCGCCGCTAAGCCGTGCTCTGAGACCCGCACGGGGAGGACCGCGTGGATCTATCGACTGTTCAGACCGACACAGGTATGTTTCACAGGAAGTGCCCAGCTCCATGTGAACTCAGTTATATTCTTTTAAGGGTTTGAACTCTGTGAAGAAGAGAGGCCTGACAGTTCATTCTCATGTCCTACAGAAGACAAGCGGAGCAGAGAGTGGGCCGCAGAAGAGGTAAGGACACCCCCCTCCTGGGTGTGAACATGTGGTGTTCAACAGGGTCCTCCACATGTTGAGCAACCATTGAATGTAAAGCCTTGGTTCAGATTAAGACGTCTTGATCAATGCTTCAAAGTCTTGTTAGAAATGGGAAGTCAGATGTTATGAACGATGTGTAAGAACTCCACGTAGTGTTGTAGATAATGTTCCTGATGCCTCGTGGTAAAGCAGGTGCAGACAGCGGCTTACATCTGAACTGGACTGCAGTGTTCGCAAAGGAACATCTATACATATTATTTACATATAATCTTGTTTATTTGATCAAATGCACCGTGTGTGGCTTTCCCAGGCCCACGCCGATAGCATGAGCATGCTCGCTGTGAACCAAGTCTTCTCCAGTGTGTATACGTTCAGATAGCAGCTAACCTTTGACTGTAATGTTCATACGGGGCCGTTCGTTACACATATGCTAAGCTATGGACCATGGGTTGGCTTTCCCAGGCGACCCCGTAGCACTCGCCTGCTCGTAGTGAACCAAGTCGTCTCTAGTGTAGTTACATGTCAGTGTCGCTCACGTCCCTGAGCAGTACATTAATCAGCTGTGTGTGTCCATCAGGCCAACAGGAAGTGATAGCTGCTGGGTCTTTCCCTGCTTCAGGGTGAGTCGCACACTGCCACGGCTCCAACACATCTCACCACATTGTGGTAAAGAGGTGTGTCGCTGTAACATTGAACTTCCTGTTTCCTCACAGAAAAAGCGTAAAGTCGCACCGTGTGAAGGGACGGAGCAGAAGACCCCTCACACACCTCACGGGAGGTAAGCAGCCTGATCTCACACACACACATCACTGTGTGTGTCACCGAGAATAACACACACTGACAATCTGTTTCTGCCTCCATGGTGCAGCCCAGCCAGAGAAGCTCCGTGTGAGGTCACTGAGGTGCAGAGCTTCAGTCCCTCTATTGATGATGAGGAAGAAGACCAGGAGCAGGGAGCAGAGGAGGAGAAGAAGAAGGTACCTGAGGTCCAGAGGAAGGTACCTGAGGTCCAGAGGAAGGTACCTGAGGTCCAGACAGAGAAGAAGAAGGTACCTGAGGTCCAGACAGAGAAGAAGAAGGTACCTGAGGTCCAGAGGAAGGTACCTGAGGTCCAGGAAGAGAAGAAGAAGGTACCTGAGGTCCAGAGGAAGGTACCTGAGGTCCAGGAAGAGAAGAAGAAGGTACCTGAGGTCCAGGAAGAGAAGACGAAGGTACCTGAGGTCCAGGCAGAGAAGACGAAGGTACCTGAGGTCCAGGAAGAGAAGACGAAGGTACCTGAGGTCCAGGAAGAGAAGACGAAGGTACCTGAGGTCCAGGAAGAGAAGACGAAGGTACCTGAGGTCCAGGCAGAGAAGACGAAGGTACCTGAGGTCCAGGAAGAGAAGACGAAGGTACCTGAGGTCCAGGAAGAGAAGACGAAGGTACCTGAGGTCCAGGAAGAGAAGACAAAGGTACCTGAGGTCCAGGAAGAGAAGACAAAGGTACCTGAGGTCCAGGCAGAGAAGACGAAGGTACCTGAGGTCCAGGAAGAGAAGACAAAGGTACCTGAGGTCCAGGAAGAGAAGACAAAGGTACCTGAGGTCCAGGCAGAGAAGACGAAGGTACCTGAGGTCCAGGAAGAGAAGACGAAGGTACCTGAGGTCCAGGAAGAGAAGACGAAGGTACCTAAGGTCCAGAAAGAAAAGACGAAGGTACCTGAGGTCCAGAAAGAGAAGACGAAGGTACCTGAGGTCCGGGAAGAGAAGAGGAAGGTACCTGAGGTCCAGAGGAAGGTACCTGAGGTCCAGGAAGAGAAGACGAATGTACCTGAGGTCCAGGAAGAGAAGACGAAGGTACCTGAGGTCCAGGAAGAGAAGACGAAGGTACCTGAGGTCCAGGAAGAGAAGAGGAAGGTACCTGAGGTCCAGACAGAGAAGAGGGAGGTGCCTGAGGTCCAGGAAGAGAAGACGAAGGTACCTGAGGTCCAGGAAGAGAAGACGAAGGTACCTGAGGTCCAGGAAGAGAAGACGAAGGTACCTGAGGTCCAGAAAGAAAAGACGAAGGTACCTAAGGTCCAGAAAGAGAAGACGAAGGTACCTGAGGTCCGGGAAGAGAAGAGGAAGGTACCTGAGGTCCAGAGGAAGGTACCTGAGGTCCAGGAAGAGAAGACGAAGGTACCTAAGGTCCAGAAAGAGAAGACGAAGGTACCTGAGGTCCGGGAAGAGAAGAGGAAGGTACCTGAGGTCCAGAGGAAGGTACCTGAGGTCCAGAAAGAAAAGACGAAGGTACCTAAGGTCCAGAAAGAGAAGACGAAGGTACCTGAGGTCCGGGAAGAGAAGAGGAAGGTACCTGAGGTCCAGACGAATGTACCTGAGGTCCAGGAAGAGAAGACGAAGGTACCTGAGGTCCGGGAAGAGAAGAGGAAGGTACCTGAGGTCCAGACGAATGTACCTGAGGTCCAGGAAGAGAAGATGAAGGTACCTGAGGTCCAGAGGAAGGTACCTGAGGTCCAGGAAGAGAAGACGGAGGTACCTGAGGTCCAGGAAGAGAAGAGGAAGGTACCTGAGGTCCAGACAGAGAAGAGGGAGGTACCTGAGGTCCAGGAAGAGAAGACGAAGGTACCTGAGGTCCAGGAAGAGAAGATGAAGGTACCTGAGGTCCAGACAGAGAAGAGGGAGGTACCTGAGGTCCAGGAAGAGAAGACGAAGGTACTTGAGGTCCAGGAAGAGAAGAGGAAGGTACCTGAGGTCCAGGAAGAGAAGACGAAGGTACCTGAGGTCCAGGAAGAGGAGAAGAAGGTACCTGAGGTCCAGACAGAGAAGAGGGAGGTACCTGAGGTCCAGGAAGAGAAGACGAAGGTACTTGAGGTCCAGGAAGAGAAGAGGAAGGTACCTGAGGTCCAGGAAGAGAAGACGAAGGTACCTAAAGTCCAGGAAGAGAAGACGAAGGTCGAACTTCCTGTGATCGGGGGGAAGAAAGAAACCAATAAGAAGGAGGATAAAAAGACGGTGCCGATCCACGACACATCCCCCATCAGGTAAGTCCACCAGCACAATCAGGTTTCATTCAAAACAACATCAACACATGTAGGGCTGAAGAACCATCTGGAATGTTCAGTCTCCACAACGTTAATCTGACCGCTACAGATTCTGTCAGAGTAGAAGGACACTGACCTTGGACAATGTCCACATACTGTATCACCGATGCTAAATGTGTTTCCTACACTTCATGTTTCCTGACCGTATGTGTTTCTGTCTGTAGGAAGGGAGAGCGCCATGTCCCCGTCAGAGAGGGGGTCCGCGGTGGGAGGCAGGACTGGCTCGGGTGAGTAGATCTGCTGAAAACACACACGTCTTGGTACTGAATTGCTAACAATGACAAGACGTTTTATTCAAATGCGTGTTTATTTAGTTTAAAGATAGTATTGTGTGAGAACCGAGCCTGATGAGAAAATGCTAGCTGCTCGTGTTGTCCCTCTCCATGTCCTGTGAGTATTGGCTAATGAATTCTGCATGTTGACGTCAGGTTTCCGAACCCGGGCAATCTGTGCTACATGAACTCCAGCCTGCAGGGCCTCCTCACGCTGAAGGGCTTCATCGGAGACCTCAGCCAGCAGCAGGAGGTGTGGAGCCACCTGCCGGAGGCCGAACCCATCAGGTACACACTCACACACACATTCTCAGCTTGCTCCTTTGTGAGGTCCTTCTCGGTTGGTCCACACGTTATAACATCGACATGTATCATCCCTCTGCAGAAGATTCATGAACATCGTGGGGTGTCACCGCTCTGCTGACCGCACCCTCAAATGCTGGGTCCTCCTCTTGTTCAAGAAGGCCCTCTCGGTCCGGGCCCCGGAGTTTAGAAACAACCACCAGCAAGTGAGTGCTCCACCTGGCTTCTCTCTGTTCCCCTCCTCCTGACGCGTCTAACCGCGTGTCTCTGTGTGTTCAGGACGCTCACGAGTTCCTCACCACCGTCCTGGACCAGATGAGGGGTGTGGCCCCCCAGCTGCAGGACACCGCTACCCGCCTAGGGAGGGTCTACAGATGCCCCGTGGAGGACCA
>NW_027263127.1:61462-78962 GCF_902827115.2 Pseudochaenichthys georgianus
GGCGACGTGGGAATCAGCGGGCGCCACACCAGAGAGGGACTGGTTCATCTAGCAGAGTTGCCATGGGGAACAGCATCAACGTGAATGTGTGGGATGCTTATGTAACCAATTGACTATAATTCAGCCGGCTGACGGAACCTCTTGACCGCAGATCCACGGGACGCACATCTAGGCTGTGCGTGGCCGCAAACACACACGTTGGCACGATACAGACCAACACATTTAACATGCAGTGACGCAGTTATTGGAGCACACAGCAGGCAGACACATGTTGCTGGTGGCCAGTGGTCCAAAGCCCTGCAGCCAGCGTGTCCGAGTGCCACGGGGCGAGAGACGTACCCCGAGCTGCTCCTGCATTGAGTGTGTGCGTCTTCACGGAGAACACGGGGCGAGAGACGTACCCCGAGCTGCTCCTGCATTGAGTGTGTGTGCGTCTTCACGGAGAACACGGGGCGAGAGACGTACCCCGAGCTGCTCCTGCATTGAGTGTGTGTGCGTCTTCACGGAGAACACGGGGCGAGAGACGTACCCCGAGCTGCTCCTGCATTGAGTGTGTGCGTCTTCACGGAGAACACGGGGCGAGAGACGTACCCCGAGCTGCTCCTGCATTGAGTGTGTGTGCGTCTTCACGGAGAACACGGGGCGAGAGACGTACCCCGAGCTGCTCCTGCATTGAGTGTGTGTGCGTCTTCACGGAGAACACGGGGCGAGAGACGTACCCCGAGCTGCTCCTGCATTGAGTGTGTGTGCGTCTTCACGGAGAACACGGGGCGAGAGACGTACCCCGAGCTGCTCCTGCATTGAGTGTGTGTGCGTCTTCACGGAGAACACGGGGCGAGAGACGTACCCCGAGCTGCTCCTGCATTGAGTGTGTGTGCGTCTTCACGGAGAACACGGGGCGAGAGACGTACCCCGAGCTGCTCCTGCATTGAGTGTGTGTGCGTCTTCACGGAGAACACGGGGCGAGAGACGTACCCCGAGCTGCTCCTGCATTGAGTGTGTGTGCGTCTTCACGGAGAACACGGGGCGAGAGACGTACCCCGAGCTGCTCCTGCATTGAGTGTGTGTGCGTCTTCACGGAGAACACGGGGCGAGAGACGTACCCCGAGCTGCTCCTGCATTGAGTGTGTGTGCGTCTTCACGGAGAACACGGGGCGAGAGACGTACCCCGAGCTGCTCCTGCATTGAGTGTGTGTGCGTCTTCACGGAGAACACGGGGCGAGAGACGTACCCCGAGCTGCTCCTGCATTGAGTGTGTGCGTCTTCACGGAGAAAGGGATGTCATGCATCCGGTTTGTATCGTTTGGAAAGCGCTAAACTAAAGTGTAGTTACAGATTTCTGTATAACTGCAACACAAGTCGGGTAAACATAAACATCAGGTTTAAAACTATAAGAGCACAATGAAAGATGTTTGGAGTTTTATTTGAGTTATTAATTTAAATGTTTTGTCAAAGAGAAGCTGATTTGAAACCGTTGTTACAAACAGTTACGGCACTTCCTGTTTGTGCCGGAGAGGGGAGGCCGTCCCAAAGCTGGCTGCTGTGTTTACTCCCTCTGACAGGAGGAGCCTCGTCGAGCTGCGAGTGAGGCTGCAGACGGAGTTCACTCCATCACGGAGGGGTAGGGTCGAGGGAGTGGTTTGGGATTGGGCCTTAAAAACGCTATGCTAACCCTAAACCGCTAAGCTAATCCTTAAATTGCTAAACTAACCCTTACACCGTAAAGCTTACCCTTAAACCACTAAGCTAACCCTTAAACTATTAAGCTTAAACCACTAAGCTAACACTTAAACTATTCAGCTTAAAGGAATGCTCCACTCATTAGATAATTAATCAAAACTTCAGTATTTAGTGAAACATTGTGTTTAAACCATACCCTGAAGCAATCAGCGATATTCCCCGGTAATAATGATTTTATCGCTCTCTATATTCCGTCAGGCAGCGGCCATTTTGGCCATTTGCAGTAGTCACGTGACGGTCGTGACGTCATCCATGCGTTCACTTTGTCAACACACGAGAACATGGCGGAGTATTTGAGTTCGGACTCGTCGGCAGAGGAAGACGTTCTGAGCAACGTGGAGAGATTGGATGGGAATTCAGCCAAACAGGTTCGAGCCAAGTCGTCAGGGGAACCGTCAGGAATCCAGGGACAGTGAGGACGAGCAGCACGGTGATCTGGCTGGAGACGATCCCTTTACTCGTGCAATTGATTTCGGGAGGCGAGTAGGGAGACCTGTACATGAGTGGTGTACTTCAGCAGTGTTTCTCAAACTTTGTCATACCAAGGACCACTTAACCAATAAAAAAACACTCGCGGACCACCTAACTCCACAAATATAAAAATACACATGGTTTTTATAGAACAGATTACAAATCGCCTGAACATGGTACAACCAGGTTGCAACATGTGTGACGAAGGTGTTGCACTGGGCTATATCATGCATGAAACTTAACCTCGCTCCATTGCGGAGATATTCCTGCGAGAGTGCGGAAAACTTAAATGTATTTATTTATTTCAAATGTGAAATGTTACCAATATACTCACGGACCACTAGGGGGCGCTCAAGGACCACCAGTGGTCCGCGGACCACACTTTGAGAAGCACTGTACTACAGTACTTGCGATCGGTGTGTAGCCATGGACCAGGGTTTCCGTTAGCCGGTAATTACCGGTTTTTAGCTGGTAAAATTTATAAAAAACCGGTAAATTCAAAACCTGCCGGTCAAAATGTCTGGTGATAATTAGGGAGGCTCCGATCGATCGGCCGCCGGTCATTATCGGCCGATATTCACTCTTAATAGTTTGATCGGTGCTCTCTATAAAGGCCGATCAGGAGAGCTGGGTCTGATCCATATGGACATAAACGCGAGTGAAGTTTAACCGGACGAGAGAGAGATCAGATCAGCTGCTGAGTCTGACCGAGACACGCAGCTCTGCATGATCACCTGAAGCCCCGCCCTCTGTTTAGCGAGCTGCAGGAGCTGCAGGAGAAACTGACGGGCTGTCAGGAAGGAGAGAGAGAGAGAGAGAGAGAGAGAGAGAGAGAGAGAGGAAGGAAGGAGAGAGAGAGAGAGAGAGGAAGGAAGGAGAGAGAGAGAGAGAGAGAGAGAGAGAGAGAGAGGGAGGGAGGGAGAGAGGGGAAAAGAGAGGATCCGTTTCTCCCGTGTTATTATTCAAAGTTGATGTAAACTTCTGAATAATGTACGTTATCTACTACAAGTAGTTTGTTTGAATGTAATAATTATGTTGTTTGTTGTTTGTGGAATCATTTATTGAAAAATGAATCTGAATGTTTCGATCTGTTACGATTATAAACTGAAGCAATATAAAAATGAGCCTGAACTGAGTTTTAAACTGAAGCATATCCGCTCATAGTCCGGTAATTACCTGCTAACGGAAACTCTGCTACACAACTCTTATTATTATTATTGAAATATGACACACGGTAAGTTTCAAATTAGTCCGGTAAAATAAATTCTGCCCGGACATTTGACCGGCGAGAAAAAATCCTAGCGGAAACCCTGCCGTGGACAATCCTCTTATGAACATATGTTGTCATGAGCTTGAAAATAAACTGTCACAGACAGTGGCGTTGCGCAATATTTCGGGGCTCCCCCGCAGGTCGGACCATGGGGCCCCGCCCCCTCCCCTAAATCAATAATAGAGTGACATGGGATAGACATCGTGGCCACTTTTTTAAATGTTTATTTTTTCAGGCATCTTTTGTAAACAGTATAGGCCTATAGGTCAGTAGGAACTGTATAATAATATACATCTGATTTAAACAGTAAGGTCAGTAGGAACTGTATAATAATATACATCTGATTTAAACAGTAAGGTCAGTAGGAACTGTATAATAATATACATCTGATTTAAACAGTAAGGTCAGTAGGAACTGTATAATAATATACATCTGATTTAAACAGTAAGGTCAGTAGGAACTGTATAATAATATACATCTGATTTAAACAGTAAGGTCAGTAGGAACTGTATAATAATATACATCTGATTTAAACAGTAAGGTCAGTAGGAACTGTATAATAATATACATCTGATTTAAACAGTAAGGTCAGTAGGAACTGTATAATAATATACATCTGATTTAAACAGTAAGGTCAGTAGGAACTGTATAATAATATACATCTGATTTAAACAGTAAGGTCAGTAGGAACTGTATAATAATATACATCTGATTTAAACAGTAAGGTCAGTAGGAACTGTATAATAATATACATCTGATTTAAACAGTAAGGTCAGTAGGAACTGTATAATAATATACATCTGATTTAAACAGTAAGGTCAGTAGGAACTGTATAATAATATACATCTGATTTAAACAGTAAGGTCAGTAGGAACTGTATAATAATATACATCTGATTTAAACATCATTGACAAATACAAACAAGTGGCTGTGTATTTTTTGTAACATGAAGGTATATTGTAGAACGTTATAGCCTATCATCATTGGAGTTCACACAACGGAACAGTTCACATATATATAACATTCTGTATAAAAGAAAAGTAGCCTACAAAAAACAAACAAATAAAACACATCCTATAGGCTACATAGAGGATGCAATCAGGAGCTGCTTTGTAGGCCTATTATTTTATACGAGCGCGTCTCCTGGCATTCTTCTGCGCAAAGTCCTGTATAACAGTCTTTACATCTATACTGCGCGCGCGTCGGCTCTCAATAAGGACTGCTAACCCAGACAGTCTCTCTTGCGACATTGTGCTCCTCAAATATGTCTTTATTAATTTAAGTTTTGAGAAAGATCTCTCAGCACCGGCAACAGTCACGGGTATAGTTAAAAACAATTTCAGTGCTGTGGCAACATCAGGGATACTTGGCAAAATGGTCTGATTTTCAATGAGCAGGGTTTGTGCCAGGCCTTTGATTGTTCCACGCTCAATTTTCTTTATAGTCGGCCTAAGAGCATTACGGAGGGACAGGATCTGGAAAGGAAACTCGGCTGACAGGTCGTCTTTATACTGGCCTGATAAAGCACTTGCGGACTCAGACAGATCCTTGTCTGTTGTGCGCAAAAGTTCGCGGGGAAGCAGAAAAGAAAATCGCTGTGCAACTTCGCTCATTCCAACAAATCGATTTTTGAGTTGGGCAACGACAATATCGATATTTGCGTAAAATACCGCCACTCTAAAATGCTCCCCTGGGTCTTGGAGCCGCTGGTCCTCGCAAAGCTCTGAAAAGTGCCTCTTTGTGCGCCTTGCGCGTCTGTCTTTGAAGAGACTGTGGACACCCCATGAGGATGCCAGGTCTTGCGCGTCTGTCTTTGAAGAGACTGTGGACACCCCATGAGGATGCCAGGTCTTGCGCGTCTGTCTTTGAAGAGACTGTGGACACCCCATGAGGATGCCAGGTCTTGCGCGTCTGTCTTTGAAGAGACTGTGGACACCCCATGAGGATGCCAGGTCTTGCGCGTCTGTCTTTGAAGAGACTGTGGACACCCCATGAGGATGCCAGGTCTTGCGCGTCTGTCTTTGAAGAGACTGTGGACACCCCATGAGGATGCCAGGTCTTGCGCGTCTGTCTTTGAAGAGACTGTGGACACCCCATGAGGATGCCAGGTCTTGCGCGTCTGTCTTTGAAGAGACTGTGGACACCCCATGAGGATGCCAGGTCTTGCGCGTCTGTCTTTGAAGAGACTGTGGACACCCCATGAGGATGCCAGGTCTTGCGCGTCTGTCTTTGAAGAGACTGTGGACACCCCATGAGGATGCCAGGTCTTGCGCGTGCGCTTTTAAGCCATCAAACTCTCCTCGGAGTTGGGCAAGTGTATCGGTTGCGTTACCAAGCATTGCTGTCGCCTGTAAGAGGTCCACGTCTTTGCGCTGGAGAGCTTGGGACACAATGTTGACTGTTTCAAGGACCTTGCCCTGTATTACAGTCATTACAACAAACTCAAAGCTCTCCATGGCCTTTTTCAAGCCAGTCGCCTCGGCACGTTCCTCGCTTTTTTTGGAGAGCAAGTCTATCTTAGTTAGCGCTTGCATAATGTCAGCATAACGGAACCGCAATGATTGGACGGCGTCTTGTCTTGATGCCCATCGTGTCGGGCATAGTCTCTTCAGTGTAGGCTGGCCAGCCTTGGGCACTGAGAGGTGTGTTTCCAAAAGCTCCCATCGTTTGATGCTTCCACTAAAGAATACATATAGCCTTTCAACAGTGTCGTAGAAGTCTTTTATCTCAGGTATATTTTGGCATGTGTCATTGAGTACAAGGTTTAAATTGTGCTCAGCACAATGAATGTACACTGCGTTGGGCTCTTTATAGCTTATGCGTTTTTGTACACCGGAGTAGACGCCACTCATATTGCTAGCCCCGTCATATCCTTGTCCGCGGCACTTCCCAAGTAGTATCCCCTTTCTCTCCATCGATTCGAGAATGTCTCTCTCTAGACCTGCAGCAGTTTGGTCTGTGACTGCATGGAAGCCCAAAAAACTTTCGTTTATTTTCACCTCTGTAGGGTTTCCATTTTCATCATTTGCTATAGTAACATATCTGAACACTTGACTCAGTTGGTCTACTTTTGAAATGTCCTGGGTAGTATCCATTATAATCGAATATAATTCTGCATTCTGTATGTCTGTAATGATTGTGTCCTGCACTTTTTTTGATAGCAATGAAATTATTTCGTTTTGAGTTTGAGGACTGAGGTAGTGCACCTTCTTTTTGCTTTCAATAAGCCTTTGCAGAACTGGATCGTAACGCGCCATAAGTTCTATGGTAGATAAGAAATTACCATTATCTATATCACCTATGTTCTCTCTGTGACCCCGGAAAGCAGAGTTGCGAGAGGCCAGTGTTAGTGTAACATCAGTTATTCTGGTTAGGACCTCGGTCCAAAACCCCACCTCTCTCTTAAACTCAGATGATATTTGCGCGTCAATGGTCAGATTATTTTCCCACGTATCATACACGACACATGCTGCCAAATGAGAGCGAGAGAATTCGTGTTTCTTCATCTTTTTAGAGAGACCCTGCCAATCATTTATTCCTATTCTCCACGCATGGTGGAGGTGATGGGCAGACGGTCCGTCACCGAACAGCCAGCACTGCTCACAGTACACCCGGTCCATAGATGGCGAGTAACACAGCCACTTGCGTGGAATTCTACATCCAATTTTGGATGTTTTGTTATAGAACTCTTTTGAAAAGCACCTTCCCTTCCCATCCCTTTTGAATGGCCCTTCAGGCTTGCATGGCCCGTTATTCAGAATATACCGTTTAACATCATCGTCTTCTAAATCTACAGGGAATGTCCCCCTATCAGTAGGGTATTCAGTCACAGAGTTGTCGCTGGCCAACGTGTCCCTGGGGTGGGTGGGAGCTGCTGTCACTGTCGGGGCACGGCTAGCTGGCTGGGCAGCCTTGGCTATGTCTGAACTGGCCTCGGAGGGGGCACAGCTGACTTCTTGCTGACCTGCAAAAAGGAACGGATTATATTCCAATTCCAATGTAACCTGTAGCATACTGACTCGTACTGTTTATGGCGATTGGCGAATAAAACTTTCTATTATTCGAACCTGTCTCGAAGCGTGAGGCACGACTAGCTGGCTCGGCTGTAACGGGGCTGCTGGGGTCTGTGGGGGCACGGCTAGCTGGCTGGGCAGCCTTGGCTATGCCTATGTCTGAACTGGCCTCGGAGGGGGCACAGCTGACTTCTTGCTGACCTGCAAAAAGGAACGGATTATATTCCAATTCCAATGTAACCTGTAGCATACTGACTCGTACTGTTTATGGCGATTGGCGAATAAAACTTTCTATTATTCGAACCTGTCTCGAAGCGTGAGGCACGACTAGCTGGCTCGGCTGTAACGGGGCTGCTGGGGTCTGTGGGGGCACGGCTAGCTGGCTGGGCAGCCTTGGCTATGCCTATGTCTGAACTGGCCTCGGAGGGGGCACAGCTGACTTCTTGCTGACCTGCAAAAATGAACGGATTAGATTCCAATTCCAATGTAACCTGTAGCATACTCTTACTGGTTATGGCGAATAAAACTTTCTATTATTCTAATGTCTAACCTGTCTCGAAGCGCGAGGCACGACTAGCTGGCTCGGCTGTAACGGGGCTGCTGGGCTGTCTGCCTGGACTCGGAGCTGACGGCCGGGGGCCGGTGGGGTTTGCTAGCGGTCTATCTGCAGTAACGTTAGAGTCTACGTCTACCTTTGATGCCTGCCGGAACAATGACGTTATTTTAGGTAGTTTTGCCCTCTCCTGTTCGGCTTTCGCTCTCATTTTGCTTTTCTGAGCACCGCTTGGGTAGTGGCGCTTCATTTTTCATGTTTACCGGCAACGCAACTAATGAACGTTATTTATATGAGCAATACTTCCCGCTTTGTTTTGAACTCTGCTCAGCCTGCCAATGAACATTAGTTATCAGCCGGCTAGCCCTATCGCAGGTGAGCAAATAATTATAATGATACACTGTTGTTGTACTACTACAGGCAGCGTACACATGACATAGCAACATAGCAGGGAGGGGGGGCCCCGCCCTCTGCGCGCTGTTCCCGCGTTACGAAATCTAAGAGGATAGCCTACAGTGGGGGCGGGGCCCCCTAAGCTCCGGGGCTCCCCCGCACCGCGGGGGGTGCGGGGGCCTCCACTACGCCACTGGTCACAGACGAGTTGGACTGCATAGGTTTACACGGGGGATTCGACGCTGTGGTGTTGCAGAAAGCTGTATTCAGATCAGCACTGGTTGCCATGAAGGATGTGAAACGCACCTCATTGGTTGAACCAATACATGAAGTGTGGGTACATTTGACGGGTACAGCCCTTTCTTCTTAGCATTATATACTTTACAATTATTATTATTAATGGACATATCAACTAAAGACATTTGATTTGGTTCGGAAGTTCTGGATTAAAGATTGAATTGACTTTATCAAACGTTTTATAATGACGTTTACATTCTAGGAGGAAATGATTTTCATCCTCAATCTCATGGCGATGTTTTCACAACCAAAAAAAGGTACGAAAAAGACCTTAAAAAGGTACAAACGCTTGTCACTGGGGTGGTACCCTAAAGGTACAAAAACAATGGGTACAAAGTTGTACCCTCGTACATTGTACCTTTGTATGTACCTCAAGCGTCAAATATGTACCTTTTACATAGGTACATATACATGTACCTTCTGAAATGGTACAAATGTGTCTCTTTAGGGTACCACCCCAGTGACAAGGCTATTTGTACCTTTCAGGTGCACATTTGTCACTTTATTATACTATATTGTACCTTTAAAAGTGAGCATAGGTTTTTGTCAGACAAAACAGGCAAAAATCCAAATATTTTAGTTGAATCTCATTTAATCAATATCAAAACACGTTATCCCTCACATCACTCCCATCAGAAAGTCAGCACATAATATAAATGGCAACTTGCATGCTTCAACAATAATCAATAAAAGCATCAATTAATTTCCTACGAATGCTGAAAAATGAAAATAAATGTTCAATAACCCATCAATATAGAAAAGGTTCACAATACTTTTGTTATACTGATGACCAACAACCTGTCATCCACAGTATGTATATATCAATGGGTGCAACATTCACCAATACAATTTGTAATCCACTGCATAGCTATATAAAGATGTGAAAATATGACCGGTGTCATACTGGTCACCCAGTCGGTCAGTCAGTCAATCACAATATTACTTGGAAATATTCACCAACAATTTGTCATCCACCGTATAGCTTTCAAGAGGTGAAAAATTGATCTCTTGGCCTGGCAGAAAACATGACCAATCAGTGTCATACTGGACTTGGTATGCATGGAAATGTTTAAGATATGATACTGGAATCAGCATTTTCCCACACAAAACCCATTTTGTTTAAAATGTATTTTACCTCAAAAAACAATGGAATTTCCTCAGAATGAATTGTAGCAATAACGAAAATGTCCTTTAAGGCATACTTAACATTGTGTAATAAAACCTCAGATACACGTTGAACAACCTTGCCATTCAAATCAATTCCTACAAAGTTTGAAAGAGCTGTCTGAAGTTGGGCTGGTAAAGATTCAAATACTCTTTCCTGGTACTTTTTCAAAGTCACATAAAATCTTGGAGGAAAACTCCCAGCACTGTTTGTATTGGTGACGGCTACTTAGTGTTGTAGCTATGTTAATGAAGTTCCTACAATTACTGGCAACATTTTTAAAATACTGATGCTTCCCTTCAAATCGCATGCACCAAAGGGATCGAAGAGGTCCATACATTAACATAAGTCGAGAGGAATGTATCATATAATGGCACTTGGGTGTAATGATCCCAAATACGTCTTTCATTTCTCCGAGGAACTCCTTTGTTTTATCATGGCTATATATAGCCCTGATAAAACAAATCAAAAGGCATATCTTTATAGAACAACGTAGGCTAGGCGTCCTAACACAATAATGGTACAATGTAGTTGAATACATTCCATAGTAGTTAATCAATCAAAGAAAGAAAGAAATCAGTCTTCCCACAGGTTTCTAGGAATCAGGTGCCACAGAAACTCACATCTGTTCTGATTCAGAACGTTCAGATTGGCGGCATGCAGGCAGTTCACTTGGTGGTGTCACACAGGAAAGTTATCCCCAGCTGTGTTGTCATAGTAACACGAGAGACATACCCAGATCCACAAGAGAGCCACACTGGATTCAGAGAGGCTGATGGAACTGACGATGTGTATCCAGACTAACTTTCTGCCAGATAATTCACATAGGCACCATTTAAAGATGTTTTCCCTCCTGGAAGTCTTGGCTACCCTTCCGACTCACTGGACATTTAATTAAATATTAATATGAAAAACTAAATGTGAAATCCATTATCTGCCTAACTCTCAGGGAAATACTGCTGAATAAGGCTGGCTTTCGTTTGCTGTAACCCTACCTACTCCAAATGTTAGGCAATCAAATATTTTGAGTAGACAAATAAAATAAATTCCCACAAAAAATTCTATATTTTTCCATTTTCCATGCTGATTTTTAATACTTAGTAAGGAGGCCATAATATGTTTGACTCATGGCTGAAGTTGAGTTTCTCCAGCTCTCCCCAGGTTGGCAACAAAATGCATCTCAAATTGCATCAGATTGATGCTTTAAAATATGGAATATTCAAAATGTTCTTCCAGGGGAGCATGCCCCCGGACCCCCCTAGAGGGGTGATATCCTTCTCACCTTTTTCACCCCTGACCCGTTTTCATGCCTGTTTTATCATTTTCTAAAAATAATAATAATAATTTGCCGACATGTTCCTTAACCTACCGTTTAGTTAGAATATTTTAAGGCCAGCCAAAGTTTTCTGTGGTTCCATTCATGAACCCACACATTCATGATGCTTAAGGCTGCCCTCAGCTAAGTGTGAGGGTGGTGAGCTGCTGAAAGACGTTATCCTAACATTAATGCTCCCAACTAGTCCATCTCCTCACACATGCCTGAGGCGTCAAGCAGCTGCTCCTGCCACAGACCACTCCTTCCTGGATGACGGAGATAGCCGTGGAGCCTCTGCCGTGGCTCTGAGGACTTCTCGGTAGTCTGGTGTCGGAGCGGAGCGCTCACTGTGGAAGGGAAGACGCTGCGATAGCTGGAGAGTTAAGTGGAAAACACTCCCAGAGTACGGTTCTGTTCCTCTCTGGGCCGCTCTGCATTCACCGGAGTGAACATGCTGCCCGGCAGCGGAAGGTCGGAGAGCCTTATCTGAGCTTTGAGATAAAGAGTTCTCTGTCCTCCGGTGTAATGAGATAGTGGATGGGGTGCACATCTTTACAAACGCTCCACGCCTCCCTGACATCACTGCAGAGAGGAAGAGGTGTATCAAACCAGACCCGTCTACTGACCTGAGGCCAGATTGCCTTCTCCACGCTGACTGACTGTTTAGCACCAGCAGCAGATACCCTCCACAAAGGGTGCTTCTGGGTTAACTCTGACACCAGCACTTCCTCAGAGCCTCTGTGCGTGTGAGAGTGTGAGAGTGGAGCAGGTCATTGTTGGAAATGAATGATAATCCAAAGTGCGCTGAGGTCGCTTTCGATGATAGAAGAGCCCGGTGCTATGGCAACCAGATAGGATTTGAAGCACCAGAAGTGGTTTGAGTCATCTAAAGAGAAACCTATACCCAGTCACGTGTTCAATCATAAAATGAATGTGGAAGCTGGTATGCAGAATGGAAGCCATTGAAATGCTTCCCATGTGGAACAGGAACACACTTTGAAGCAGAGGTATCAGGGTGTTGTCGTGGTAACAGTGAGGTCACGTGGTGGCCCTGTCACGCTGTACAGTTCATACGGTAAACGTGTGTTCAAGCTGCTGCAGGGTCCCACGGAGAATCATCCACACACTTGTGGATTGTTGCAAGGCAAGTTTATTTATAAAGCACTTTTCAACAGTAGGCAATCAAGTGTCTCATCCCCGCAGAAGCTTCAGTGCATCGTGGAAGGACACTAGCAAGACTGGAGGCGAACAAAGCCCTGTGAGGGGGTGGATACGTCTCTGTCATCTGACCAGCTACTGTTCACCTCGCTGAGCTCCGATTGGTAACAACAGCAGGTCCACCTGACACTCCTCGGAGGGGGAGGGGGGACATAGGGGGAGGGGGGAGACAGAGGGGGGGACAGAGGGGGGAGACAGAGAGGGGAGACAGGGGGGAGGGGAGACAGAGGGGGGAGGACAGGGGGGAGACAGAGGGGGAGGGGGGAGACAGAGAGGGAGACAGAGGGGGGAGACAGAGGGGGGGACATAGGGGGAGGGGGGAGACAGAGAGGGGAGACAGGGGGGAGGGGAGACAGAGGGGGGGGGACAGAGGGGGGAGACAGAGGGGGGGACAGAGGGGGAGGGGGGAGACAGAGAGGGGAGACAGGGGGGAGGGGAGACAGAGGGGGGGGGACAGAGGAGGGGACAGAGGGGGGACAGGGGGGGGGACACAGAGGGGGGAGGGGAGACAGAGGGGGGGGGCAGAGGGGGGAGACAGAGGGGGGGGACAGAGGGGGAGGGGGGAGACACAGAGGGGACACAGAGGGGGGACAGGGGGGGAGGGGAGACAGAGGGGGGGGGCAGAGGGGGGAGACAGAGGAGGGGACAGGGGGGGAGGGGAGACAGAGGGGGGGGACAGAGGAGGGGACAGAGGGGGGACAGAGAGGGAGACAGAGGAGGGACAGAGAGGGAGACAGAGAGGGGAGACAGGGGGGGGGAGACAGAGGAGGGGACAGAGGGGGGAGACAGGGGGGGGGACACATAGGGGGGACAGAGAGGGAGACAGGGGGGGACACAGAGGGGGGACAGAGAGGGAGACAGGGGGGGGACACAGAGGTGGGACAGAGAGGGAGACAGAGGGGGGGACAGAGAGGGGACAGAGGAGGGACAGAGAGGGAGACAGAGAGGGAGACAGAGGGGGGACGGAGGGGGGGGACAGAGAGGGAGACAGAGAGGGGGACAGAGGGGGGACGGAGGGGGAGACAGAGAGGGGGACGGAGGGGGGACAGAGAGGGGGACAGAGGGGGGACGGAGGGGGGACAGAGGGGGGACACAGAGGGGGGGGGACACAGAGGGGGGACAGAGAGGGTTTTAATGCAATTGGGGATGGAAAGCAAACCGGCTGAGGTGGATCTGAGGGTCCGGGGTGGTTGGTAGAGGATGAGGAGGTCAGTGAGGTAGAGGGGGGGGGCAGATGGTGGAGGGCTTTGAAAGTGAGGACCAGGAGTTTGTAGTGGGTGCGGTGTGAAACGGGAGCCAGTGGAGTTCTGTGAGGACCGGGCGATGTGATGCCACGACTTGGTGCGGGGGAGGAGTCTGGCGGCTGCGCTCTGGACCCGCTGGAGTCACTGAGGGATAAATAATAAACATAAATAATCTTGGACGCTTGAAGGACTCCAGTGACTCTCAGGGTTGGAGCTACACTGTTTTATTGTGTGTGTGCTATTTAATTGATCACTCCCCGTGTTAGGAGTGACTTTCCCAGAGTCAATATGAGACAGCGATATTTCAGGTATCATGCAGAGCGAATTTATAGCATCTTGTTTAATGGGCTTGAAACTGTGATGCAGTTCTGAACCAGGACTTAAGCAGAGAATAGATAACCTTGTCTCCCGCAGCTCCAATACATTTAGAATAATACAGAATACACTTTAAAAAGTACCCTTTCAGCTGATGTGCCCCTTCAGGGAGAAAGCTCATCACAGTTTTAATAAAGACACTCAATTACAATCATTCACAGTCTGACGAAACGTGAAAGCTTTACTGAAAGCTCAAACGAAACCCTGCAAACTCAAAATGTTGACATCAAGGGTGATTATTTGCAGCGTCTGGTTTGCGCACCGCTTCTAGTTCATGCAGCGCGTTCGTCAGGTTGGTCTGAATGTTTTCTGAATGCTGCGCACGAGTTTTCAAGCTGGTGGAGATGTTTTGTGTTTTGGACTTGCCTTGTTTTCAGCGTGTTTCTTCAGTGCTCTGGGCCTTTGTAGCGCATGTGCCGGCACGAGTAGCTGGTGTCATGACACAGACGTATTATTCATCAGTCCTTGCTTCTGTGCTTCACCCCTTTGACACGAAAGCGTCATCAAAGACACCAACACGTGGAAGCCTCAAGCATCCCCTTCTCTTCTTCGATGTTAAAATGAAAGGCAACATTGCCCGTCACATGTATCGAAAGTAACTCCAGCCCCGTGGTAACGATTTCTAAAATACCGCCGTGTCAGTCGGGAAGAATGGCGTCTTTTCTCAGCTTCTGAAACGTTTCTGCAGACGAACAAGGATTCTCAGGCACTGAGTTCCCCCCTGTAGTCAGTTCCTGTGGCAGGCCGTCCGTCTCTCGCTATCTTCCCACCCATCCATTTCCAGCTGTGTATCTCGCAGTAGAAGTGCTTTACTGAACACTGGCGTAATGCTCAGTCAAAGCCCCTTCGGCAGACAAAGCAGCAGACAACAACAAGCGTCCCTCCGGGGGTGGGGGGGCTGTGGGGCTGTGCATTAGCATGGATTCTCCTGCATAGCCATGTGACTATTATACAATAACTCTGTTCAAGGCCTCATCACTTTATTACATCACATAAAGCATTAATTATACATGTATGTTATTGTTTATTACCCACTGCTTGGGTACAATGTGCAGCAGGTGGTGGAATGTAATCTAGTACTATATCAAGCATGTGTATGCCTTTGTTGTACAACTACATTGATTCAATACTCTCAGCACATGATATGCTCTATGATTCAATGCAGAACTGTCCTAAAAATCCACCAAGTATTTTACAAAGTATCTCAAATCGGATCAACATCAAAGTCATAGAGACATGATGTACATACGTGTGTTAGTGATGAATACAGGGTGATATGTTACGCTAAAGTAACACTATGAAAAGATCCATTCTGAATACTAAGTGCTTTTCCTTTGAGTACATTTAGGCGATAATACTTCTGTAATTAAGTAACAATTGGACTTTTACTCGCAAAGTGGGCATTTCACTGAAGTAAAGGATTTCCCGCAGACCCATGAACAACCTTCCCTCAGCGGTGAATACGAACTGATCAAAACACTGCTTTTCAGAAAGAACATTCTGTTGTCCCCGTGTTCGATACGCGGCACGTGCCTCACTGTGGCGCCTTCGCCCTCGGCTTGTGTTCAAGGTCTCCCTCTTTCAGTTTAATTCTCAATTGCTGTGTCATCCGAGAAAAAGTGTAAAACATATTCTCCGTGAGGAAGGGAAACAGGCACACCAACAGCGCAAATCAGACTGTGATATCAACCGAACAGAAAACACGTTATCGATGGAATGTGTGATTCCATATGAAACCTGTTATGGATAGAAACACATTACATTACATTACATTGCATTTAGCTGACGCTTTTATCCAAAGCGACTTACAATAAGTGCATTCGACCAGGAAGACACAACCTTGAAGAAAACAGAATCATATAAGAACATCAGGTTTCAAAGAGCCAATCGTTTCAAGTGCTCCTCAACTGGCTTTAGAGGAGCCAGTCCTTTATTAGTATATAAGTGCTCTGTTAGCAGTTATTTGTTAGTCATTCTATCGCTCGAGGTGGAGTCGAAAGAGATGAGTTTTCAGTCTGCGCCGGAAGGTGTGTGAGCTTTCTGCTGTCCTGATGTCAATGGGAGCTCATTCCACCATCTTGGAGCCAGGATAGCAAACCCACGTGTTTTTGCTGATGGGAACTTGGGTCCCCCTCGCAGCGAGGGTGCAGCGAGTCGTTTGGCTGATGCAGAGCGGAGTGCACGTGCTGGGGTGCACGGTTTCACCATGTCCTGGATGTAGGAAGGGCCAGATCCATTCGCAGCATGGTACGCAAGCACCAGGGTCTTGAAGTGGATTCTAGCAGTTACCGGAAGCCAGTGGAGGGAGCGGAGGAGCGGGTGGTGTGGAACATTCAGGAAGGTTGAAGACCAGACGAGCCGCTGCATTCTGGATGAGCTGCAGGTCGGATGGCACATGCAGGTAGACCAGCAGGAGGGAGTTGCAGTAGTCTAGGCGTGAGGTGACGAGAGCCTGGACCAGAACCTGCGTGGCTCTCTGGGTCAGCTGGGGACGCGTCCTCCTGATGCTGTAGAGCGTGTATCTGCAGCAGCGGGTTGCAGCAGCGTTGTTTGCAGTGAAGGACAGGTTGTTATCTAGGATCACACCCAGAGTCCTTGCAGTCTGAGTCGGGGAAACAACAGAGGGGTCGATGTTGATAGTCAGGTCAAGAGAGGGACAATCTTTTCCCGGAAGGAAAAGCAGTTCAGTTTTGTCAAGGTTGAGCTTGAGGTGATGAGCGGACATCCACTGAGAGATGTCAGCTGGACGAGCAGAGATGCGAGCGACGACCTGGGTCTCTGAGCGGGGGAAGGGCAGGACTCATTGGGTGTCGTCAGCGTAGCAGTGGTATGAAAAACCATGCGGGCTAATGACAGATCCGAGCGAGTTTGTGTACAAGGAGAAGAGGAGGGGACCGAGAACAGAGCCCTGAGGGACCCCTGTAGTTAATTGACAAGGGTCGGACTCGGACCCTCTCCAAGTGACCCTGTAGGTGCGGTCTTTGAGGTATGAGGTGAGGAGGGAAAGTGCAGAGCCTGAAACTCCAAGTTCTTGGAGTGCGAAGGAGGATCTGATGGTTCACCGTGTCGAATGCAGCAGACAGGTCCAACAGGATGATGACAGAGGAGAGGGAGGCTGCTTTAGCAGTGTGTAGTTCCTCAGTGACAGCAATGAGGGCAGATTCTGTGGAGTGACCTGCCTTGAAACCAGACTGGTGCGGATCCAGAAGGTTGTTCTGATGGAGAGAGCAGGAGAGTTGTTTAAAGACAGCGCGTTCAAGTGTTTTAGACAGGAACGGGAGGAGAGAGACAGGCCTGTAGTTTATAACATCAGACGGGTTGAGAGTGGGTTTCTTCAGGAGAGGGTTTACTCTCGCCTCCTTGAGGCTGTGGGAAAGTGACCAGAAGTTAGAGAAGTGTTGATGAAATGGGTGAGAAACGGTAGAATATCAGGAGCGATAGTCTGA
>NW_027263127.1:83962-107490 GCF_902827115.2 Pseudochaenichthys georgianus
TGCTTATGTTTGCATTGTTTACCTTGTTCCCCATTGTTGTTTATCATGTCAACATGTTAACAACAAGCACCTAACTAATGGGAATATTGACATTTTGCCTTTTACTGAAGAAATCCATTCGGACGAGAGGCTGGTCCTGGAAAGAGAGTTAGGTTGCAGCTTGTTGTCAGTGCGTCCTCTGAAGACCACTAATGTCCACACCAAATGGATCCAGGCGTCTTTGAGATGTGTGTTCTCGTTTGAGACCAACATGGCGGACCAACCGTCTGACGGACTGCTCGCCCTACATCGGACTGAATAACCAGAAACAGAGTTATGTCCTTTTCAATACTTCATGATGTTCACTTTGTCTGGTTTCAGATCAAATAGACGGGAAGGCATGTTATGCTTTCACAGCGACTTCCTCGTCAGCGATGCTTCGCGACAAGGGCAACGTTTTCACAGTGACGACGCTTACATGCTGATATTAACGTGTGTCTATCTTCAGCATGGCTGGATGCTAACGCCAGTAAGCAAAGGAAAGTAAAGCTGAGGTTGTCATGGCAATGTCAATATGTGCTCATAAATGAAAGTATTGGATCAAATATCGTTTTGACCCAAGGATGCAGGATCCTCTGGAGACCATGAATGTATGAACCATGCATTGTCAATGATGACGTGAACCAGGAGCGTGTGTCCCACTGGAACTGTCCTTTACACGATGTCATCATATTAGTTACTCAGACAGTTCAGTGAACACAGGACGTTTCAAATAGATGGACTGATTGACTCTCCTGACATGGCATAGGTCGCCCCGATCAACTATGATGGGGGAAACGACTGAACTAAAATTCAATTAAATTGAATTAAATCCCATGTCTTCGTCTTCCTTCATTCTTGGAATCAACGGATAACACTTGAAGTCATACAATGCTGTGAGGTCTTTTGGGATGTTGCCTCCGAGGTATCGATGTGATCCAGATCCCAGTCTAATTGGATATTCCACTTTATAATCTGGCTATAATTAATATTTGGGTCTTTTGAATATTCAACGTGTAACCTGAGACGGAGCTGAAGTCATCTAGCAATGCTCATCATTTCAAATGTGAACTCTGGGTTTGAAGTGAACTCAGACGCCATCTGCAAATAATGACATGCTGTTCTTGGTCTTATTTTTATTCCACAACATTATTGTCCTGACTTGAAGCCTCGATAAATATTGTAAATAATAAAGGACGTATTGGACAGCCTCGTCTGGTCCCTCGTTCCAGGCCGAATGATGTCGGTATGTCCCCGTTTATTGTAATGTTCGCCCTTGGGTCATCGTAAAGTAGCCTTTATTTAACCAGGTGAATCCCATTGAGATCTCTTTCTCGAGGAGACCTGCGGCACGTTGGGTACACACACAAACAGCAACAACAAGGACGCATACAACATAACTACAGGGGTATACACGAGCAACCTATTCCCACTGACAGCTATCTAATACACATTTCATCTCTCCGAGCTTTAGAACGATGCAGGGGAACCAGCATGCTCACTTTCAAATGTCCAAGCTAGAGGAGCAGCGCACATAACGGCTACTGATGAGTATGCTCAGCAGTGTGTAGCTGGGTGGTCAAACCATCCAGCGTTATGAATGAAGTGCTATATTTGGAAAGTGTTTGCAGTGCAGTTCTTCGCTGAGCAGGAGGAATGAGGAGTGTTGCACTTTGGGAGTGTGGTTCTGAGAAACTGTTTCAGTTCAGACGACCCGCGACACCTGCTTTGTGTTTTTCATGTTTTTGTGAAAACAAGTCCCATAGATTGATCTAAAGGTGACGGATTTGAGGCAGCGGTGGCTTTGCATCACAGAATAGAGCCAGACAAACACTACAATAACCAGTATTACACCTTTAGTTTTGTGTCGAATTCAGTACGAAACTTGGTTACACTTGAATTAGGAGGTTGTGAGAAATGCACCTTCGAACTATTTCACTTGTCCTCATTTCCATGTTCAGCTCGAATGGACTCTTTGGACACCAGTCCTTCTCCATGTATATGTCTGCTGTGGATAGACCCTGAAGCCATACGCTGCATTCACATGATACACTTTGCTGACGAGAGGGCGTGGGATATTACAACTGTGACCTCGTCTACCACTGTCCTTTTGATGGGCAACCAATTAGACGACAGACGTGTGGCGCAAGCTGATGGTGATGTAACCGTAGAAACTACTGACAGTTTCCGCCGCCAGGCTCTGCGCCCAACCTCGCGGTGAGCAAAGAGGAAATGAAGAATCTGCCGAGTCATCATCTGAACCTGCACTTGGTGAGTTGTAGCCATTTTTAAAAGTGAATACAAAAGATACTGGTTGGCGGAGTTGTGCAGGATGTTGCTTGTTGTGCTGTGATTCCTTCTGGCCAATCAGTGGTCTGCAGGGTTTTAACTCTACCTTCTAGCATTGGCTCAGATCACTTGGGACTTCCACCAAGGGGACCCTCAAGTTACCATGTTCCATCTCTAACTTAAATGATGAATAAAGGACAATGAACACAACATGACTCGTCACTGAGCCTTGACAGGGACATGGATGGTTTCCCTTCACAACTTTGATCCACTGCATTTATTGGACAAATAGATATTTTGCAGGTTCATATATTTAATAAAACATATAAATCGACGTATAGGTCCATTACTCTGCAAAGCACTTTGGGCTGTGTCGAGCATGAAGCGGCTATATAAATAAAGTGTATTATTATTACTGGATACAACCCGACATAATGCCTGGTTCTTCTATTAGGCAGACTGAGCCTTGAGCCGTAATGACCGGAGAGCTTCTCCCGCCTTAAGCACAGACTTGATGTTTTCCATTTAGTTCCAAATCATTCGACTCACCCTGGAGTACCTCAAAGGGAATGGTTCATGTCGTGTACTCAGATGGCTCTTTGGCTGCTGAAGTACTCTGTGTTTGCTGCACAGCAAAAGATTTAAAAGACAAAAACAATCAAATCAAACATGCCTTAGCCGACAATTTCAAAAAGTGTGGGAGCGGGTTAGCAGCTGCTAAAGATTGGAGTCCTTGTGCTGTCGATCCAAATGATCCTCTTACAATCGTCTGGTGTATCCAAACCGGTACGGATCGGATGTGTGCCACGCCTCTTCTGAAAATCGTTCTAGATGAAGCCCCAGCCCAAAATAATCTGATCATTTGTATCTACTAGTCTGGAGGAGATGATGTGTCTGTGCACATCGAATCCTGCATGCTACTGGACGCAGCAGCCAAAGCTCATGTATGCCCTTCTGTTAAAGGACCTGTCGTGGTATCGCACACTTTAAAAATCATATCTGAGATACACGGCTCCGACGCTCCTCACGGTCCTGACAAAACGTTCAAATGTAAGAGGTTTATGCATTTTCTGGTTTTCTTTCTTATTATATAAAATTAATCTATTAAAATGATTTAGCAAAAAGAAGAAATATCCCAATCTCCCGGGGGGAGGTCACTGAGGTTGTCAAACAACTCCACAGTGGCAAAGCCCCGGGGGTGGATGAGATCCGCCCGGAAATGCTGAAGGCTCTGGGTGTTGAGGGACTGTCATGGTTGACACGTCTCATCAACGTTACGTGGAAGTCGGAAATGGTACCGAAGGAGTGGCAGACCGGGGTGGTGGTCCCCCTTTTCAAAAAGGGGGATCAGAGGGTGTGTGCCAATTACAGAGGCATCACACTACTCAGCCTCCCCGGGAAAGTTTACTCCAAGGTACTCGAAAGGAGGGTCAGGCCGATTGTCGAACCTCAGATTGAGGAGGAACAATGCGGATTCCGTCCTGGTCGTGGAACGACGGATCAGCTTTTTACTCTCGCAAGGATCCTGGAGGGGGCCTGGGAGTACGCTTATCCGGTCTACATGTGTTTTGTAGACTTGGAGAAGGCGTATGACCGGGTTCCCAGGGAGTTACTGTGGGAGGTGCTGCGGGAGTATGGGGTGAGGGGGTCTCTACTCAGGGCCATCCAATCTCTGTACTCCCAAAGCGAGAGCTGTGTCCGGGTCCTCGGCAGTAAGTCGGACCCATTTCCGGTGAGGGTTGGCCTCCGCCAGGGCTGCGCTTTGTCACCAATCCTGTTTGTAATATACATGGATCGGATTTCGAGGCGTAGTCGTGGGGGGGGGGGGTCTGCAGTTCGGTGGAGTAAGGATTGCACCACTGCTTTTTGCAGATGATGTGGTTCTGATGGCTTCATCGGTCTGCGACCTTCAGCACTCACTGGATCGGTTCGCAACCGAGTGTGAAGCGGCTGGGATGAGGATCAGCACCTCCAAATCTGAGGCCATGGTTCTCAGCAGGAAACCGATGGACTGTCCACTCCAAGTAGGGAATGAGTCCTTACCCCAAGTGAAGGAGTTCAAGTATCTCGGGGTCTTGTTCTCGAGTGAGGGATCAATGGAGCGTGAGATGGGCCGGAGAATCGGAGCAGCGGGAGCGGTATTGCAGTCGCTTTACCGCACCGTTGTGACGAAAAGGGAGCTGAGCCGGAAGGCAAAGCTCTCTGTCTACCGGGCCATTTTCGTTCCTACCCTCACCTATGGTCATGAAGGATGGGTCATGACCGAAAGAACGAGATCGCGGATACAAGCGGCCGAGATGGGTTTCCTCCGCCGGGTGGCTGGTGTCTCCCTTAGAGATAAGGTGAGAAGTTCGGTCATCAGGGAGGGACTCGGAGTTGAGCCGCTCCTCCTTCGCGTCGAAAGAAGCCAGTTGAGGTGGTTCGGGCACCTAGTTAGGATGCCACCTGGGCGCCTCCCTAGGGAGGTGTTCCAGGCACGTCCAGCTGGGAAGAGACCAAGGGGTAGACCTAGGACCAGGTGGAGGGATTATATCTCTTCGCTGGCCTGGGAGCGCCTTGGGATCCCCCAGTCAGAGCTGGTTGATGTCGCCAGGGAAAAGAAAGTTTGGGGCTCTCTGCTGGAACTGCTGCCCCCGCGACCCGACCACGGATAAGCGGGAGAAGATGGATGGATGGATGGAAGAAATATCCCACTAGACATGTTTCAGGGGGTCCGCGGGTCTTAAAAAGTATTAAACGTCATTTTCCAAGGTGTTACATTCTGCAGCTTGTTGTCAGTGAGTATCTGAAGGGTCCAGAGAGGTCGTGTTCTGCAGTCTGCCTGAATGTCGTCATGGCGCAGGCGTGTCGTGTGATTCTGTTTATTGATGGCATCCCGTTGGGTTTGACGTCACCTGACCAGGACATCGCCCGCTCACTGCTTGATAGCGCGCGAAGGTCCGTTAACGCCGGTTGCTAAGCAACATCGTTATGGGGAAATGCAAGTCTGCGTCCAAGTGGTTGGAAGATGAGGAGGAAGGACAATCAATGCTGTGTATAGTTAATGTGAGGGGAAGTGTGTCGCCATGGTAACCGGTTAGAACTCAAAGTGGCGACGAGGTCTTTAAATGTGTGGAGAGGGTCTTGGAAGAGGTCTTAAAAGGTTGAGGTTAAAAACAAGATGCCAAACACTTCTTAATGGGGTTGAGTAGACAAATCAAAAGTATGTGAAAACGGCCAAACGAGCCCTGGACCACAAAGGGTTAACATGATGTGTGAATGACTGTTCCGTTCGTGGATCTGTGTTATTGGATTCGATGAGTTCGCCCTGAGCATCTCTCGCTTCTTTAAATAACTCGATTCTTTAGAGGAGCTGACGTGGTCTTGAATAACTACCGGTGGATGCTTTCAATGGAACAAGTCTTCACATGTGTACAAAACAACGGTGAAGAGGGAAACTTCATAAGAGGAAGGAAAGGGTCGATCGAACACGTCCTTGTCAAATGAGGACTTCGAGACTCAACCGGTCACGTTGCTTTAGTTGAAGAAATATCATACTAAAGATTTCATACATGGAACAGCTGCATCATTCTCCCTGATGGGTTTCGTCCACTCCGCCTGTCTTCCAAGCGTTCTTCCTGGACCAGGACGACGCTCAACCTACACACACCTCGACACACACCTCGACACACACACCTACACACACCTCTACACACGCCTCTACACACACACCTCTACACACACACACACACACCTACACACACCTCTACACACACCTCTACACACACACCTACACACACCTCTACACACACACCTCTACACACACACCTCTACACTCTACACACACCTCTACACACACACATCCACCTCTACACACACACCTCGACACACACATCATGTATGTTCCTCTGCGTGCTACAGACAGAGGAAATGAACTGGGATGAGGAAGTGGGATAAGAGAATAAATAACAGGAGGAACAGCGAGAGGTTGCGGAAGGGAGGTGTCAAGGTAGAGACGGGTGAGGGGCGGGACTAAGTGAGGTGACCTACGAGGACACACATACAGTGGAGGAAGGGCACGGATGGATGTAGGGATGAGAGCGTGAGGAGGGAGACGCTTAGCGACGCCTCACGAGCCACAGAGGGATAACCTAGGTGTATTCCCATGATCTGCTCTGCTGCTGCTACGCGGGGAATGGCTCCCGTAGGTTTCAATTGGACGGTCAGCAGTCCTTCCATATACTGTAAATACAATGTGCTTTACTGCTGCCAGCTCATTCAATCTCAACGAGGACTTCAGAAGCTGTGGCAAGTATCCAGAGCTGCTCTCAGTCAATATGTTTTGTGGCAGCTCAGGAACAACATATGTTTTTGTTTTGCTTCTATTGATTGGCATTATCGTGGGCAGCAAACGTTATAACGTAGTGGAGAAGTCATGGAAAATCATCGGTGGAAAAGTGTATGAACCCTGGGACTTGCTCACGGTAAATATATTGTGTTTATGTAGCGCTTTATCCAGTCTTTTCAATTCCTAAAAGCACTTTAAATGTAGAAGTCAACCTTCAACCATTCACACCCCATTCATACACAGCAAGGTGCTCAAGGAAGCTTAACATCCACACATCTTCACACTTGGATCAAATCAACAACGTTTGCATTGAAAGACGACTACTCTACCTCACAGCCTCAGCACTAACAAGTGTCTGAATGAGACAACTAAATGTCATAATGACATTAGCCACCTTTAGCTTAACAGTTGCTAACAAGTGGCTAAATTAGATTACTAAATGTCATAACGCCCTACTGTTAACCACCTTTAGCTTAGCAGTTGCTAACTATACAGTGACTAAATGAGAACTAAATGTCATAATGACATTAGCCGTCTTTAGCCTAGCAGTTGCTAACTATACAGTGACTAAATGAGATGTCATAACGCCCTAACATTAGCCGTCTTTAGCCTAGCAGTTGCTAACTATACAGTGACTAAATGAGAACTAAATGTCATAATGACATTAGCCGTCTTTAGCCTAGCAGTTGCTAACTATACAGTGACTAAATGAGATAACTAAATGTCATAATGCCCTAACATTAGCCGTCTTTAGCTTAGCAGTTGCTAACTGTACAGTGACTAAATGAGAACTAAATGTCATAATGACATTAGCAGTTGCTAACTATACAGTGGCTAAATTAGATAACTAAATGTCATAACGCCCTAACATTAGCCGTATTTAGCCTAGCAGTTGCTAACTATACAGTGACTAAATGAGATGTCATAACGCCCTAACATTAGCCGTCTTTAGCCTAGCAGTTGCTAACTATACAGTGACTAAATTAGATTACTAAATGTCATAACGCCCTACTATTAACCGCCTTTAGCTTAGCAGTTGCTAACTATACAGTGACTAAATGAGATGTCATAACGCCCTAACATTAGCCGTCTTTAGCTTAGCAGTTGCTAACTATACAGTGACTAAATTAGATTACTAAATGTCATAATGCCCTAACATTAGCCGTCTTTAGCTTAGCAGTTGCTAACTATACAGTGACTAAATGTCATAATGCCCTAACATTAGCCGTCTTTAGCTTAGCAGTTGCTAACTATACAGTGACTAAATGAGATGTCATAACGCCCTAACATTAGCCGTCTTTAGCTTAGCAGTTGCTAACTATACACTACAGTGACTAAATGAGATAACTAAATGTCATAATGCCCTAACATTAGCCGTCTTTAGCCTAGCAGTTGCTAACTATACAGTGACTAAATGAGATGTCATAACGCCCTAACATTAGCCGTCTTTAGCCTAGCAGTTGCTAACTATACAGTGACTAAATGAGTTGTCATAATACCCTAACATTAGCCGTCTTTAGCCTAGCAGTTGCTAACAAGTGGCTAAATTAGATTACTAAATGTCATAACACCCTACTATTAACCGCCTTTAGCTTAGCAGTTGCTAACTATACAGTGACTAAATGAGATGTCATAACGCCCTAACATTAGCCGTCTTTAGCTTAGCAGTAGTAAATATACAGTGACTAAATTAGATTACTAAATGTCATAACGCCCTACTATTAACCGCCTTTACCTTAGCAGTTGCTAACAAGTGGCTAAATTAGATTACTAAATGTCATAACGCCCTACTATTAACCGCCTTTAGCTTAGCAGTTGCTAACAATACAGTGACTAAATGAGATGTCATAATACCCTAACATTAGCCGTCTTTAGCCTAGCAGTTGCTAACTATACAGTGACTAAATTAGATTACTAAATGTCATAACGCCCTACTATTAACCGCCTTTACCTTAGCAGTTGCTAACAAGTGGCTAAATTAGATTACTAAATGTCATAACGCCCTACTATTAACCGTCTTTAGCCTAGCAGTTGCTAACTATACAGTGACTAAATTAGATTACTAAATGTCATAACGCCCTACTATTAACCGCCTTTACCTTAGCAGTTGCTAACAAGTGGCTAAATTAGATTACTAAATGTCATAATGCCCTAACATTCGCCGTCTTTAGCTTAGCAGTTGCTAACTGTACAGTGACTAAATGAGAACTAAATGTCATAATGACATTAGCAGTTGCTAACTATACAGTGACTAAATTAGATTACTAAATGTCATAACGCCCTACTATTAACGGCCTTTACCTTAGCAGTTGCTAACAAGTGGCTAAATTAGATTACTAAATGTCATAACGCCCTAACATTAGCCGTCTTTAGCCTAGCAGTTGCTAACTATACAGTGACTAAATTAGATTACTAAATGTCATAATGCCCTAACATTAGCCGTCTTTAGCTTAGCAGTTGCTAACTATACAGTGACTAAATTAGATTACTAAATGTCATAATGCCCTAACATTAGCCGTCTTTAGCTTAGCAGTTGCTAACTATACAGTGACTAAATTAGATTACTAAATGTCATAATGCCCTAACATTAGCCGTCTTTAGCTTAGCAGTTGCTAACTATACAGTGACTAAATTAGATTACTAAATGTCATAATGCCCTAACATTAGCCGTCTTTAGCTTAGCTGTTGCTAACTATACAGTGACTAAATGTCATAATGCCCTAACATTAGCCGTCTTTAGCTTAGAAGTTGCTAACTATACAGTGACTAAATGAGAACTAAATGTCATAATGACATTAGCCGTCTTTAGCTTAGCAGTTGCTAACTATACAGTGACTAAATGAGATGTCATAACGCCCTAACATTAGCCGTCTTTAGCTTAGCAGTTGCTAACTATACACTACAGTGACTAAATGAGATAACTAAATGTCATAATGCCCTAACATTAGCCGTCTTTAGCCTAGCAGTTGCTAACTATACAGTGACTAAATGAGATGTCATAACGCCCTAACATTAGCCGTCTTTAGCCTAGCAGTTGCTAACTATACAGTGACTAAATTAGTTGTCATAATACCCTAACATTAGCCGTCTTTAGCCTAGCAGTTGCTAACAAGTGGCTAAATTAGATTACTAAATGTCATAACGCCCTACTATTAACCGCCTTTAGCTTAGCAGTTGCTAACTATACAGTGACTAAATGAGATGTCATAACGCCCTAACATTAGCCGTCTTTAGCTTAGCAGTAGTAACTATACAGTGACTAAATTAGATTACTAAATGTCATAACGCCCTACTATTAACCGCCTTTACCTTAGCAGTTGCTAACAAGTGGCTAAATTAGATTACTAAATGTCATAACGCCCTACTATTAACCGCCTTTAGCTTAGCAGTTGCTAACAATACAGTGACTAAATGAGATGTCATAATACCCTAACATTAGCCGTCTTTAGCCTAGCAGTTGCTAACAAGTGGCTAAATTAGATTACTAAATGTCATAACGCCCTACTATTAACCGCCTTTAGCTTAGCAGTTGCTAACTATACAGTGACTAAATGAGATGTCATAACGCCCTAACATTAGCCGTCTTTAGCTTAGCAGTTGCTAACTATACAGTGACTAAATTAGATTACTAAATGTCATAACGCCCTACTATTAACCGCCTTTAGCTTAGCAGTTGCTAACTATACAGTGACTAAATGAAATGTCATAACGCCCTAATATTAGCCGTCTTTAGCTTAGCAGTAGTAACTATACAGTGACTAAATTAGATTACTAAATGTCATAACGCCCTACTATTAACCGCCTTTAGCTTAGCAGTTGCTAACTATACAGTGACTAAATGAAATGTCATAACGCCCTAATATTAGCCGTCTTTAGCTTAGCAGTAGTAACTATACAGTGACTAAATTAGATTACTAAATGTCATAACGCCCTACTATTAACCGCCTTTAGCCTAGCAGTTGCTAACTATACAGTGACTAAATGAAATGTCATAACGCCCTAACATTAGCCGTCTTTAGCTTAGCAGTTGCTAACTATACAGTGACTAAATGAGAACTAAATGTCATAATAACATTAGCCGTCTTTAGCTTAGCAGTTGCTAACACAGGGTTGCCAGCTCTCACGCATCTGGCGTGTGACACACGCTTTCACTCTCAATCTCACGCTCTCACGCTGCCCAAACTATTCTCACACCAAAAACAATAATACCGAAGACAAGAAACGGTTTTGAAAACTTTTGTCACGTAGTGATCTTCTTCTCAATAGAACATCTTTGATAATTTCTTCTGGCCAATCAGAGTCAAGATAACGGCGTGGTGTTGTTGCAGGAAGTCCCCACGGAGAATACGTGTGTTGCGGTGCGCGAATATCCTCTGCATTACGGTAGAGGCCTGTAAAAACTGCCTTCAAAATAAAAGCGTTTACTCGGTCAATAACAAATATACCTAAAAAACACACCAAACATATTCATATATACTGGAGCTTAAATTAAGAAATATGTACTATATAATGTGATCAATAATAATTTAAAACAAACTACGTATAACTACCACATTATAACTGAGTGAATGTAAAATGTAAGGATACAGTTATGAAGACACATCTGGCATTTCCACTGGGTGACTAATTTCAATTGATGTTGACACCATCTCACACCACTCCTAACATAACATTACACAATTTAAAATGTATGCTGTTTAAAATCTCAAATCAGATCCATTGTCCATCTATATTTTGATTATTATTTAATGGAAACTGTCCATAATGAAAGAGTCATTCGAAGTCAATCAAAGACTTATTTCACTTCAGGGTGATAGCAGGAGACGCCGTCTAGTCACTCAGAGAAAATCAGGACAATCTGATGTAGAGTTTCAAAATAAAAGACCATTGAAGTCTCATGAGCTATCGTCCTTCTGTTTTTACACAAGAATAAAACAAACTATCCAGTATCAGACTTATTTCCCTTCAGGGTGACAGCAGGACAGCCCATCTAATCACTCAGAGAGAATCTGCCGTCCTTCTGTTTGTGTCCAACAGTTCAAATGTTGGAATTACATTGAACCAGATTTGTCCCCCTGTTTTCGTTAACAGTGAAGAACATTGGATATGTTAATGCTATATTCACCGCCAAACTCAAAATGTCCCCGGTTTTCATTTTGAAAATCTGGTCACCTTACTTTATGGCGATTGCATTTACTCTTCAAAAATCATAAAGTGGGGTTAACATGTGGAAATGATGCCCCAGATCTTATCACAACATCCCATTGCTTTCTGTCTGGGCTGGCCGACACAAATATAACACCACTCCATAGCTGACCTTTTGACAGATATCTGCAGGTGTTGCAATGTTTCCTGCATAGTGTGTACGGGTACATAGTGTATCATCCTATCCAGCTGCACAGCTACTGTCCTTTCTTTTCGCTTGATTTTGTTTCTCAGATCAATAACAATATTCACTGCTGAAATATAATTGCATTCACCTTTGCACAATAGTGCAATTGAGCATATTTTTGTATTGATGGTTTATTTAATCATACATTTCATTAAACATATATATATATATATCGTTTTTAGCCCTTATTTAATAGCAACCACAGATAAAGAATCCATTGGGAACGTAATGGACTCTGTGGCATGTTCTTTAATATTAGGGACATTCAGTGTTTCTTATTAAACCCCGTTGGTAGCTCTTTGAGATGGGGTTGATGAGTTACGAGATAGTTAGAGTGTACAGTAAGTGGAGAAAGCGACAGGAGTGATTTGAGCAGCCGTTAAAAGTCTAATAGCCATCTAAAAGCAAAGCCCACCGAAATCTATCTATTTCAGTTTATATATACACTTCATTTAAATCATTTCATTGATACCGAGTTAGTCACGGTTTGAATTCCCTATGTTTAAAATGTACTCGAAGTCAATTATATTATATTATATGTCCCATTTGTGTCCACTTGACTGTCTCCTGCATGATTTCCTGTTTGTGTTTTTTTATCATGTTCTGTTGCTAGCTTAGATTAGCTTTTTTTTTTAATCGTACCTTGGGTGTCATGAAAGGCGCCTAAAAATAAAATGTATTATTATTATTACTCAAAAGAGAAAACTTAAAAGTCAAATGTACTACATTCGCAGACCTTCCTCCACAAGTATGTCAGGGAGGAAAACCTTTGTCATCACCATTGCAGGATTTGTGGTTTGCCAGAAATGATGGCTCACATCTTCAGATGCATCTACAGTGTGCACATGGAGAGCGTGTTCGGTTGCTCAACACTTTGGTCCAGACTGAAATGTGTGAACAGCAATGGAGTTTCATGACATTTCAGATCACATTCAAAGTCTCCAGGGCCCAGGAGCTCAAAGCTTTTAATCTCCATCAGATCCGATCAGATTTAGAATCCCATGTTTCGTGATCCAGGATCAGACAAGTCGGCCAAATGTTGTCCCTGGAGTTCAAAGCAATTCAGGATCAGCCGGATCCAGATTACGACTTTTCAAGATGACTAGATCCTGAATATAGTGCTGTAATCCGACCGAGCGCCACCTAGTGGACATGAAAAATACTACAAGGAAGACAAGAGCCCACATTGCAGAGACTTCTATGGTCCGTAATTACTTTTGAAAGGTGATGACAGACTTTTTTTTGTTGAAGATATTTTTACTTTAATCTAAATTACATTTGTGATTGACAATCTTTGCTGTGATACTTTCATGAGCATAAACATTTATGTCATCGACATTTGGTTGAAAACAAAATAGGCACAAACGTGAGCAAAAATGGAACAAATCAAATGTATTTCCCATGAAGGCTAAAAATTGTGTATTATTTCAGTTAACAAACGTTGCCATCTAATTGAAATTGAAACATATTTTAAAATAAATTGTCCAGGTAATTTTGCTCTGGTAATCCATCAGGAAATCCATCAGGATAATCCATCAGGATAATCCATTAGAATAATCCATCAGGATAATCCATTAGAATAATCCATCAGGATAATCCAGTTTTTGAGAGAGAGTTTTTCTAGAGATCGAACTGATCCCAATCCTGTTGTCGGTTTCAACTACCCATTTTGAAGATTGGATCCAGATTAAAGCTTGGATTGGATTTCCTGATCGGATATCAACGGGATCCTAATCCTGTGTTTTGGTTTTGAACTCCCCAAAATCCAAATCTGATCTGATCTGATAGGGATTAAAAGTGTTGACGACGATTGACCCACTGACTTCAGTGATCCCGTTGTTCTGTTTCTGCACATGCAAACTCAAACAGATCTGCAGTCTGGGGGGTTAACATGCAGCTACATGCCGTTTAAGGGAGGTTGTCTCTGCTCACAACAGCTGGAACATGTCTTTCTCAATAGTTTCTAGATTAACAAAGTAAGTAAAGGTCTGCTCTGGTTGTATTGAAGGGAGTTGTGCTGAAGCAAAGTGTTCTGTCGAGAACACTGACAGTATGTGTGTGTGCAATTGTGAAATGACACCTATAATCAGTATAAAGAAAAGAATACAGTGTACAAGGAAACGACTACCCTGCATTCCATGTCCGTGAGAGGTGTTTCCTGTCCACCGTCCTGTGCCAGGCACATGTTGGAAATGATGCTTCCATCAGCCTTTCACTCAAACCGTAACGACAACCAGAAAGCCTCGACTCCATTCTGAGCCGGAGGAATCGCATTCATTTCCATATTCCTGCATCAGAACAATAGGACTCGATGCCAAATGCATTTGGTTGGCAAACAATGTTAATTTCTCTGCGACTGTCAAGCTGCCAGTGTTCTCAATGAGGACCTCGCTTGGTACAGTAATTCTGTTATTTATACCGGTCTTGAAGCCAGGCTTGTTTCCACTGAAAGCAGTATTCATATCGGCCTCGTTTCCTTAAGTGCTTCGTATTCATGTAAAGGCACCTGTGGATCAGCAGGCTGTCCACGCTTCTCTTCCCCTCTCGCTTCTCTTATTGATTTGGGATTGAATCCTCCGTGTGCGCAAGCTAATTAACCATAACTGCACCCATTACAGTAAGCCCCGAGCAGCAGGGCTATTGAGCTGCTGTTACCGTAACAGGCCTGTGTACATGTAATCCAATATGTGTTGTGTGAATATTAAACCTTATGGGCACGACGGGCCGGCTGCTGCTGCAAACCCCTAATCCAGGTGTTATGCACGTCAACGGCCTCACGTAGGGATATATCGACTGCATTAACACAGGCACGCACCAACAAGGCACTTCATGGCTTTTTCTTTCCCCTCACACAAACATCCAGGATATCAGGCAGCTTGTTGCTAAGGCGATAACATAACCAGGCCACGCGGAGCAGCTTTCTAGAGCAAGGAGAAGTATTGCTGACGTGAACAGTGCTGTGTGTGTTCGTGTGGCAACGGGCTCATCCTCCTGTGACCGTTAAGGCGCTGTCGACTCGTCCTTTGGCCTCTGACCAAGCGTGTGTCTCCGTATGATACTCCCCACTCTCCATGCAAATCCCGGAGGAAATGCCCGAGTGCCTCGCTGGCAGTCAAATGCTGGATTTCATGTTCTGAGCTGTCAACGTGTCACTCATAGCGACGGGACTTCTCGGACCTGAACTCGGCGACAGGTCACTTAACAGCCAGCCACTTATCCGGCAGGAAGCTTACATTCTGTTTTCAATAATGCTTCTTTCCCGACGGCTGCCATGGATTTTCCAAAATGTAAGCAGCTGAAAAACTAAGCTCTTGTTTTGCCAATTGATTTTCCCCGTACCCTTCACAATTTTAAGTGGCTCTGTAATGAGTCTGAGGATTAGAACTTGCTCAGCACATTGAAGGCGATGCAAACTTTCAATTCAAGTGAGGAAATGGGAAGAAAAAAAGAGTTACAAGCTTTCTCATGCATCATCATTAATATATGCATGCGCTGGCTCAGAGCCAGCTGTTGCTCCACAGCCGACTGCGGAAAGCACCACAGCGTGGGTAATCATCTCAGAGCACTTGGCAATGCAAAGGGGAACAGCGTGGCTTTGCAATAATCTTTGAGCGGCACTTGAGTCCGAATTGTCAACAAAACGGTGCAATGCAGAGGGCGACTTCATATCGGAATACATCTCAAATCCAAAACTCAAAGGCAGCGTTAAATCAAAGGAAGTCATACGGGTTCAGTTGGGAAAGTATTCCACGGACTCCGATTGGGACATTGTTAAAGGGACATCACTATGTAACACGTGTGCTTCTATTGGCTAGCGCTCCAGCATATTGTACGTGATAGGCTAAGGGGCGGGACATCTCTAAGCGGTTGACCAATCCCAACAGAGCCGGCCAGCTAACCAATCAGAGCAGACTGGGCTCTGGTTTCAGACAGAGGGCGAGCAGAGGTGCTGGCACAGGCAGCATGAGAGCATTAAAGCATGGAGACACAGTAGAGGCACACAATAAACACCAAAGAACTTCCCCAGTTAAATACCAGCACTAACACACTGGTATCCTTCACAAGCTTTCTGAAACATGCATATGTATTATGTTTGAATATGCACATGATCTATTGCTGACTGTTGGTGAGTTTAGAAGAAACTCTGCAGATGATAAGAAACACCTTGTATTTTGGAAGAACTATGGTTTTGGCTGGAGTGTTGCACGTTCTAAACATTTAAATGAATATAAACAATTAAGCGTGTAAAAGTATTATAGAATGAGACTAGCAATTAGATGGATGGGTCTGAGACCAGAAACTAGGAGCATCGAAGAGGCAGACGTCAGAGAAGGGATCAATCTCTTGCTTTCCAGGGCAACATGTGGTGCCCAGCGGCAGGCCACCGACCAGATGCAATCCGTGTTGTGCCTCCCACAATCACTCCAACATGAACTATGACCAATGACCAATGACCGGTGACCAATGACCGATGACCGATGACCAATGACCAATGACCGGTGACCAATGACCGATGACCGATGGCCAATGACCAATGACCGGTGACCAATGACCGATGACCAATGACCGATGACCAATGACCGGTGACCAATGACCGATGACCAATGACCGATGGCCAATGACCAATGACCAATGGCCGATGACCGATGACCAATGGCCGATGACCGATGACCAATGACCAATGGCCAATGACCGATGGCCAATGACCAATGACCAATGGCCGATGACCGATGACCAATGGCCGATGACCGATGACCAATGACCAATGACTGATGACCAATGGCCAATGGCCGATGACCGATGACCAATGACCAATGGCCAATGACCGATGACCAATGACCAATGGCCAATGACCGATGGCCAATGACCAATGACCAATGGCCAATGACCGATGGCCAATGACCAATGACCAATGGCCGATGACCGATGACCGATGGCCGATGACCGATGACCGATGACCGATGACCAATGACCAATGACCAATGACCAATGACCAATGGCCGATGACCAATGACCAATGACCAATGGCCAATGACCAATGACCGATGACCAATGGCCAATGACCGATGACCAATGACCAATGACCAATGCGATCACGCCAATAGTCGGTTTCCTATGGTCTAAGATCTGAATACATAAGCGGTTCTGCCTTCAGTTGTTTTAGGGTTCATTTGTTTGATGTCCGGGCAGTTCTTTGGTTCTTTGGTTAGAAAAGGTTTCGTGTGATGGGAGGATTTAGGAAAGGCCTAAAGGACGCTAAGATGTGGAGCAAAGGAACTAGCCTATCAAGTGTCTGGGATTGTCTTTAAGAGAACGCAAAAGGAAAAGAGGAAAAATAGTTACCGTCTTCAGTCGTCTGCCTCCACCAAATAGTGAGCCGTTGAACCCTCTACGCCCATCATGTCACCTCTCTAGAACTGGGAATCTCGATTTAGTGTTTTGTGAGGTCACCACCCTGTTATAGTCAGTGCACTCAAACTGCCAAACTGTCAGTCTGACAGTCTGTAGGCGTTCCCTACATTTCAAGTTCCCAAAGATGGAACGGACTGAAGGACACCCCAAGATAAACTAACAAAACAAAACATAATCAAGCAAAAATAGATCAAACGGATAAAAGGAAATGAGAATAGATAGAACCTCAAATGACTTATCTGTATTCCCTCTTGTTGTCTTACGGTTGTTGTTGTTGTTGTTGTTGTTTCCCTCTTGCCTTGTCACATCTCATGAGAGGTATTGTGGCCTGAGCTGGCAGCCGTGGAGCCTCTTGGTAGCTGGTAAACCCGTGGGCCCTTCACCGCCTGCCAACACCTCTGTGGCACGTCATGACTTCCGACAGCCACCAAGATAGTGCGGGCGTTTTGGGCGACCTCTCACTTACACAGACGAGAGACAACAGCCACTTCGTGCTCTCCCCACCACTCGGTCTCACAACTTGATTCGGGCGAGAGTATGTCTTCAAGCAGGTGACCTTCCACACACAGCTGCAATGTCACATGATAATAGCTCACGGATAGTGACAAGAGATGCAAGAACCCTATCGTGTCTTTTTTGGTTTGCAATTCTTTTAATTCAACTTTCAAATACCGGTGTTTACCAATAGCTGTGTTTTGGGGATGAGAATAGAAATATACATGTCAAATATAGACTTTTGATTTAGTTGAGTGTGTCTGAAGGGTTTTAATCAAAGATGGAGAGTTCTACGGAAACAAAACGGCTTCCTGATCCATGTGCTATAAATAACACATTAACGAGGGGCCACATAGTTAGTAGACAAATATATACTTGTGTACACCAGCAACAAATACATAGTGTTGACTGTAAAGTAGGTAGCAATTGATCAGTAGAACGCCTCTGCATGATCTTAGCAGACATTCTGATTGTGGTGAATTCTTTTAAACCTAATATTTTAAAAGCCATGGTGAGTCTGCACTCTGCACTGATGCACCCATAACTGAATGGCAGCACATCTCTCTAGCAGTTTCCGACGATAACATGTCTTTGAACATGAGTGTAAACATCCCATATAAAGTTAAGATGTCTTTGCTCTCACTTAGTAAGAAGGACGGTAAAAGTCCACAGAGGTAAACAACAGGAAACAATGGGTCTATAATGAGGTTAACGTTTGTAATGTTCAAGTCAATATCGACCACACGTCTCTAATGGCATTGTTTGATTGGTTGCCTGACTGACGATCATATGTTGGCTCTTTGGAGATAAAAAAATACACGATATTCTAGATTTAGATCTGATTGGCCTAAGAATTACTATTTACCACCACGAAAGGGGCGTGGCCATGCCGTAGAGGGACTTGGAATGTGATTATGCAAATAGAACACGCCCTGTTTTATTTCATATCCAGGATGCATCCCGTGACTAACATACTGCATAGTAGCTGCCGCTGTGCTGGACCAATACATCCATCTGTGGCAGTGCTCTTTATACTGATGTCAGCTTTCACGAAGCCAACGGGCGAGCTGACGCACACGACACAGTAAGAGACATTTTATTACCAATAGCACATATTTACTGCCATTAGAAAGTCTGCGTCGTTGTCTCTGGGCGGCCGTGAACACAGCGATTAGCCCCCCCCCCCCCGGTACAATGTAAGCCGAGGTCGTGTCCTGCCTCCGTGCCCTATCTGGGTTTGGAACAGGCCTCCAGGGATAGAGACGATGAGGGCCAGAGATATAGAGATGCTGCTGAATGAAGCCACGCTGAGGCCTGCTCCGCTACATGCCTATGGAGTGTCATCGATTAGCAGACACCTTTACTGAGTGGCACACACGGTGGTGTTTCTGAAATGTGGAATAGCTTTTTGTCAGGAACGGGACACAAGGACTTGGACTCAAATGCACAACTCGACACAAAAGTACAAAGGAAACAAGACTCTTTAAGACTCTTTAATACATTCTAAGAAACAAATTACAACTCTTGAAGAACGGTAAAAATACAAAAGCAAATAACGTGTTTCAAACTAAATAAAGCTCTGGACCCTTGACTAGACACACTGGTACAGAACAAAAGGAGACGCTGCCTATGTATCAAAGACCTAGTGGGATGGTAACGGTCAACGGTGGAAAGACAGGGCTCTGAAACGAGAAGGTATGAAGGTCTTCCACAAGCTATCCATTGGAATCCAACTGTTACCGGCATCAACGTGTCTGTTTCGTGTCAGAATCGATATTCCAAGTTCTTCAGAACTCTGACAGCATCAGGAGCGTTTCAGAGCAGCGGGCGACTTCTATGGCTGCAAGAGAAGAAGAAGAAGAAGAAGAAGAAGAAGGTATTGAAAAGTGAAACAGATACATCGTACAATGAAGTCAGCAGACGGGCCCAGACGTCGGTAGGCTTGTTGTTCACACAGTCAGAGATATGCTGTGGCAGAGCTATCCCTCTGTTGATTCGATGTGACGTGAAGGGAGAGGCTGTCGCTGCATATGTCTAGAATGAAATGGAGCTGATGGAAAGTGGGAAGAGGGAGGGTAGGATGTGTAGACTACAATGATCCGTCAAGAGCACTTGCTAACTTACACTTCAAACCAATCTTCCCAGTCTTTGATTCGACTGTCTTCCCTCATCTGCCCATTCTGCCTCTCCCTATCTCCTATTCATCCTTTTCTATTCGCGGCACCGCATGTTCTCCCTCTCACCATCCATTCACAGACACAAGTAAGGCAGGGATTCATTTTAATCTTGGCCCACAGAAAAGCTTTGTTTCAGGTACTTTGAAACTTTGTTAAATAATTCATCTTGAACCAAAATGCAGTTACTTATCCTATTGGGACATGATGCTGTCTGGCTCAAATCAGAGCTGCTACAGAGGGCCAGTCCACGGCTAACATGTTAGCAGTTAGGAGACCAGCTACAGTTCAAGTGGAGAAGCAAAGAGTATTCGATGGCAGCCGCCTCGCTTTAGAGCTCTTTGAACTATTGGCCACAATCTAAAGCGATGCCTTCAGGGTCTGCCACGCATGCATTTCAGTCCTATTCCAGGTGTCGACACAGAATCCAAACAAAGTCCTCCCTGCTAGGTTTGAATCTATATGTCCCAGAATTCTCCATTTACAATGCAATACACGATGAACAGCTGTCATCTTTGGGCTGAACGGGTTCACAGCTGGACTTTTGTTGCACAGTAAAAGCATACAAGAAATAAAACTCAAAGTTGTTGCCTGTTACAAATACCTGGGTATCTGCTTGATGATCGTCTCTCTTCTAAACCTCAGGTCTCTAGCCTGCTGAGGAGCTGAGAGTGAGGCTAGGGTTCTTCTACAGGAACACGTCCTGCTTCTCCTGGAGGCCAGGAAGAGGCTCTGTGACCTTTGACCTGTGCTGGACTCTGGGGATCTGGTCTATCTGAATGCACCGGCCCATTGGCTGGTCCAGTCAGATGCTGCGTATCACAGCGCTCTGAGATGTGTGACTGACTGTAAAGCATTAACCCATCACTGCACCCTGTGTGCAAGGGCTGGTCTGCCTTCACTAACTGTACGGAGGCTCAGTCACTGGGACACGTTCATCTCCAAAGCCATGCCACCTTGTATCCGCTCTCTGATCTCACAGAGAGTGGCAGCTATTGCCTGAGATCCCAGGACGTGTTTTATGACATGTGCTACGACTGTTAGGCACTAAGGCTTGTCTGTGTGCTGCTCCTCCAGACACTATGAGCATGCTGGTTCCCCTGCATCCTTTCACAGCTCGGATAGATGACATGTCATTAGACATCTGTCATGTGTTGCTAATGTATACCCCTGCAGTTATGTTGCATGTGTCCTGTTGTGTGTGTGTGTGTGTGTGTGTGTGTGTACCCGCGTGCTGCAGGTCTCCTCCAGAAAGAGGTCTCAATGGGATTCACCTGGTTAATAAAGGCAACACACACTACACTGACACAGCTCTCTACATCATGTTCCTTCTGGTGGACAGGGGTGCGGGAGATAAGACGTACACTCCAACATATTTCTATTAACACAGTAGCAATGCGTGCTGCCCCAATAGATGTCAATAAAGGTCATGGATTAATGAATACTCCTTTAAGTCCCGCCTATCAGTGCGTCGACCTTGGAGCCACAGTCCGTGTGCAGCAGCTCTAATCAGCCGGTGCTGCTGGAGGACACACACTCTATATCCGTCTTCCCCCCCCCCACACATCTTCATTCTCCGTCTTCCCCCCCCCCCCCACATCTTCATTCTCCGTCTTACCCCCCCCCCCACACATCTTCATTCTCCGTCTTCCCCCCCCCCCCACACATCTTCATTCTCCGTCTTCCCCCCCCCCCCCACATCTTCATTCTCCGTCTTACCCCCCCCCCCCACATCTTCATTCAAATACAGAACGCAAATCAACCACGTTTCCATGGAAACCCGAAAGTTGCTCCCGTTATACCAGCGCCAACGTCTACCGCTAATTGGATGGCAGAGGAAAGGCAGCGTTCTTTTGTTTTAATCTGGTTATTAAAGCCATTATCATTTCAATTCGGGCGACAGCACTTTGTTTCTATCCTCTAATGCCGTTTGCATTCCGCCTTCTCCCACTTCACATTTCACGCTAATATATTATATTTCCAGATTGCCAAAAGCACTTTCCAAAGTAGTGTTACCAACAACAAGTCACTTAGAAAGTCACTTAAAAGACGACGTGGCTGTTCTCATTAAACGTGAAATATTGTTGATGAAAACAAGAATAACTTTTCTCATCTTCTTTTTGAGTGGAGTAGTTATCGGACCTGACTCAAGTTACATTTAACACGGGGTGCAAGAACACGGATACTGTGGTGTCATGGGTAAGAATCTCCATTGATTAAAGAAAGACACATATTTTAATATTGTTTGCTATATTTAGAAAATGGTAACCCCTTTACTTTGCCTTGAGATGTTCAAAGCCAAGACTCCACTGTCAAAACCGTGGAGTCTTGATCGGTGAGTTCTAATGTTAGTGTTTGACTTTGCTTAGTCGGGTTAGTTCTTATTCAACATATGGAAATCGAACCGTGCCCCAAGGCAAGGCCAGTTTATTTCTGTACGCGACAATTCAAACTGCTTTCCAAAACAAATGAAAAGACTTTTTAGGAATAAATAGAGTAAAACACATACAATTTTACAACAGGCATTACAAAGCAAAGATAATAAAATAAACACCACACGTATACAATACATGTTTAAAAGACATACTGTAGTGCGAATATGAGCACTTAATTAAAAGCAGCCAAAGAGATATGTTTTCAGTCTCGATTTAAAAATAGTAAGCGTTTCTGTCGACGTGCATGGTCGGGGCATAGCAGCTAAACGCTGCCTCCATGTGTTGTGTTACTGTCGGAGGCGAGAGCAGACCCGACCCAGAAGACCTGAGGCACCTTGATGGCTCCTAATTATGCAGGAGTTCAACAATATACTAAACCGTGTAAGATTTAAAAACTAGCAATAGTACTTTAAAATCAATTCTTTGGCCGACAGGAAGCCAGTGTAGAGACTTCAGAGCCGGACTGATGTGCTCCACTCTTTAGTGTCAGTGAGGACTCGAGCTGCAGCGTTCTGGATCAGCTGCAGCTTCCTGATGGATTCTTTAGTGAGACCTGTGAAGACACCTTTGCAGGAGTCGAGTCGACTGAAGATAAAAGCATGGACACGCTTTTCTAAGTCCTGTTGTGACATTAGTCTTTAATCCTCGATATGTTCTTCAGGTGGCAGCAAGCAGACCTAATGACTGTTGGAACTCAGGTCTGAGTCCGTCTCCACACCCAGATGTCTGGCTTTGGGAGTCACTTCGTAGTCTGCCGACTGAAGCTCTGCGATCACTTTCAATCGGTCCTTCTTTGCTCCAAAAACAATGATCTCACTTTCTTGTGTGTTCAGTTGGAGAAAGCTCCGAGTCGCCCAGTCAGTGATTTAAGTACGTTCTTAAGTCAAAAACAGCGGTTTCGCGCATATTAACTATTAATTCAAGCGCATCCCTGCCATCTCGTGGCACTGTTGGCTTTCCATACGACCAAAGCCATGTTGTTGTGT
>NW_027263127.1:107990-140490 GCF_902827115.2 Pseudochaenichthys georgianus
CGAACACAGGTAATGATGACTCGGACTCGAACACAGGTAATGATGACTCGGACTCGAACACAGGTAATGATGACTCGAACACAGGTAATGATGACTCGGACTCGAACACAGGTAATGATGACTCGGACTCGAACACAGGTAATGATGACTCGGACTCGAACACAGGTAATGATGACTCGGACTCGAACACAGGTAATGATGACTCGAACTCGAACACAGGTAATGATGACTCGGACACAGGTAATGATGACTCGAACACAGGTAATGATGACTCGAACACAGGTAATGATGACTCGGACTCGAACACAGGTAATGATGACTCGGACTCGAACACAGGTAATGATGACTCGGACTCGAACACAGGTAATGATGACTCGGACTCGAACACAGGTAATGATGACTCGGACTTGAACACAGGTAATGATGACTCGAACACAGGTAATGATGACTCGGACTCCAACACAGGTAATGATGACTCGGACTCGAACACAGGTAATGATGACTCGGACTCGAACACAGGTAATGATGACTCCAACACAGGTAATGATGACTCGGACGCGAACACTGGTAATGATGACTCGGACTCGAACACAGGTAATGATGACTCGGACTCCAACACAGGTAATGATGACTCGAACACAGGTAATGATGACTCCAACACAGGTAATGATGACTCGGACTCCAACACAGGTAATGATGACTCGGACTCCAACACAGGTAATGATGACTCGGACTCGAACACAGGTAATGATGACTCGGACTCGAACACAGGTAATGATGACTCCAACACAGGTAATGATGACTCGGACTCGAACACAGGTAATGATGACTCCAACACAGGTAATGATGACTCGGACTCGAACACAGGTAATGATGACTCGAACACAGGTAATGATGACTCGGACTAGAACACTGGTAATGATGACTCGGACTCGAACACAGGTAATGATGACTCGGACTCGAACACAGGTAATGATGACTCGGACTCGAACACAGGTAATGATGACTCGAACTCGAACACAGGTAATGATGACTCGGACACAGGTAATGATGACTCGAACACAGGTAATGATGACTCGAACACAGGTAATGATGACTCGGACTCGAACACAGGTAATGATGACTCGGACTCGAACACAGGTAATGATGACTCGAACACAGGTAATGATGACTCGGACTCGAACACAGGTAATGATGACTCGGACTCGAACACAGGTAATGATGACTCGGACTCGAACACAGGTAATGATGACTCGACTCGAACACAGGTAATGATGACTCGGACTCGAACACAGGTAATGATGACTCGGACTCGAACACAGGTAATGATGACTCGGACTCGAACACAGGTAATGATGACTCGGACTCCAACACAGGTAATGATGACTCGGACTCGAACACAGGTAATGATGACTCGGACTCGAACACAGGTAATGATGACTCGGACTCCAACACAGGTAATGATGACTCGAACACAGGTAATGATGACTCGGACTCGAACACAGGTAATGATGACTCGGACTCGAACACAGGTAATGGTGACTCGGACTCGAACACAGGTAATGATGACTCGGACTCGAACACAGGTAATGATGACTCGACTCGAACACAGGTAATGATGACTCGAACACAGGTAATGATGACTCAGACTCGAACACAGGTAATGATGACTCGGACTCGAACACAGGTAATGATGACTCGGACTCGAACACAGGTAATGGTGACTCGAACACAGGTAATGATGACTCGACTCGAACACAGGTAATGGTGACTCGGACTCGAACACAGGTAATGATGACTCGGACTCGAACACAGGTAATCGGACTTGGACTATGACTCGACTACGACTCTCCCTTGGTGACTCGACTCTTCTTAGGAGACTCAGACTTGGACTTGGACTCGAACACAGGTAATGATGACTCAGACTTGACTCTGACTCTTCTTAGGAGACTCGGACTTCGACTACGACTCGACTACGACTCGACTACGACTCGACTACGACTCTCCCTTGGTGACTCGGACTCAAAGAGTGGCGACTCGAGAGTGACTTGGGCTCGTGAATCGGTGACTTGACTCCAACACAGCAGTGCAGTACTCGTACATGTAGGCCTACTGAGCTACATGGGAGCGCTGCAGCAGCTGATGCTAGCAGTTCCTTGACAAAGGTCACAGCTAAAATGTAACAAAGATAAGAGAGTGGTGATGGTTAAACTTGAAGTCCAAAGTCACAACCTTTCACGTCATCAGCGCTAAGCTGAAGAGCCGGTTCGTGTTCATGGTGACGATGTTTTGCTAGCTTATTTAGTCACTTGTTAGCAACTTAGGTTTTTAATAAAAGCTGTAGATGTTCACCAGCAGGGTATTTACGCATTTCATATCGTAGAACAAAACGTGAAAACCTTGTAGCCTACTAACCATAGACCTTATTTTAACCAAAAACAAATGAATAAAGGCACGAATTCGAGATGAGAAACCCCGGAAGTGCTACCTCTCTCCTGTATCGCTCGATACACAGAAACAGCCGGTAACATACTTTGCACTTCAATGTTGATTTTTGTGATCGCAGACTGACCATCTGTTCCTTCACAGCGTACGGAGGCTTTACATCACCTTCAGGCTACAGAGTGTAACAGCCATCAGGGTGAGTGACAGGCAGCACTGAGACCAGCCGGGCCTCACACAAACACTCCACGACTGTTGGAAGACTCTAATAATACAGAATACCATCGCCCAGGGCAAATGGTGTCATCACTAGAGTCTGGTGTGCCAATCAGTGTCATCTGAAGATGGTAGGGGGTGGACACAACATGACGAACACATGTACTATCTGGTGTAATCATTCATAGACATTTGCTTTGAGCATTACTAATAGTGGTCAGTTCACTAATAGTGAAATGTCCAAAAATGTCTTATCACTGGTGTTTATTATCTCAGCCGAGAAAGTTATTCGACGTCTCCATCTGTTTGTCTTTGAGTCAGTCGTTCAATAAGTGTAAAGAAAAACAACTATCCTATTTTCATAAAACATGGGTTTCATCTTTTAGCAGATCAGTATCATTGAGCGGACAAATGACTTTTCACTTTTGTTAAAGGCAACATATGCTCATTTTCAGGTTCCTATTAGTATTCTGATAAAAGTTCATTATTGTTCTCATACAGCCTGTGCTGCTGCACCTCTTTTCAGAAAACGTGTTACAAATAATAATTGTAAAGGGTGTAAGGGAAACGTCTGCAGCAATGGAGAGTCAGGACTCAGAGAGACACGAGGAGAGCTGGAGCTTTGATGTCAAACAATGATGTTTATTACAAGTCAACGGCCGGAGAGTTCACATCACAAGTCACAGCAGCAAAAGGTTCTGACTGCACGGGTGGGTTGTCATGTCAATTCTGACCAGCCTCGCATCTTGGTAGACCCTTTAAGTAGTGTACAGAGAGTCAACCCACATGTATCCGTGAGCACCTGGAGACACTGAATCACTCATCTGACTCTATGGCTCTGTGGACGAGAGTTACCGGTCATAACACTGGTAATGTTTTGAGACTTCCCATTCCTTAAGATAGATAACAGACTTAGGGTTGGTCGTAAATGTCAACAGGCCGAAAGGTTAATATCTTAGGAGTAAGGAGAAATATTCCCTTACAAAGGGAAGTAACGGATTGGGGTGGTCTTATCGTGATATGCATTCAGCTGGGTGAGAACTGAGCCCTGAGACACACCAACGTTGTGGTTTCATCGCCCTCAGCATTCTGAAGGGTTTCACACGGTTCCTTGGCTGTTGGCTAAAAGAGAATCCAAAATGCAGAAATATTTGACTCTTATAATGTGTGTAACCAACATTCAGATGAACCGACAGTGTTCACATTACTGTTTCAAATACGCATGTGCACACATTTATTAAGATAAGGCATTATTGGCAAACATTAATTCCATGTTTGTGATAAAACAGCAGAAGCTGTGTGGAAAGGTTTCCTGACACGGAGCAGAGACCTCTCACGCTCTTTCCCTCTGTCTCAACCTCCCATCTGTATTTCTCTTCCCCCTCTCCTTGGCTTTCTTTGTTCCCACTCGTTTGCATCGTCCGACCCGTATTGATATATTCTTCCTGCTTTTAACTCCTCATGTCGGGCATTCCCTTCCTCTCACGTTACCTCCCCATCACCTCTTATCCACACATGGGATTCCCTCTGTGATCCACCTGCTTGATATTTCCCCACCAACATTTCCCTCTCCGCCTCATGCCCTCACTTCTTCTTCTTCTTCTTCTTCTTCTTCTTCTTCTTCTTCTTCTTCTTCTTCTTCTTCTTCTTCTTCTTCAAACAGCTACGTTATTCAGCGCGGGGACGAGAGTGCCGGGGGTTGATCCACTGCGCTGCCCTGTCCTTATCGGCTTGCCCTGATTGGGTGGAGGAGCTGTCCGTCAAACTCCAGTGGGGGTCTGGCTCATTGTGCATGCAGACGAGCATCCCTGCAACACCCTCTCCATCTCAATATCTCTCTCTCTCTCACACACACACACACACACACACACACACACACACACACACACAACACACACACACACACACACACACACACACACACACACACACACACACACACACACACACACACACACACACACACGTAACACTCACTCTGGCTTTTTCTGACTAATACACACACACATTCTGAAAGAGGTTTAGGAAGCTAACGAGCATGTGACATTGAGAAGGGTGTACAAGGCAACACACACACACACACACACACACACACACACACACACACACACACACACACACACACACACACACACACATCGGTATGCATGAATCAATAGGCGTACTATGGCTGCATTTATAAGGTCAAATGGGGCTCGGGCTGACGGGAAATGAGTGTTAGTGTGTGCTGTAATGGACACGCGGGGATAGCATAATGAATCTCATAAAGGAAAGGTTGGGAGGCTGAGGAGGCGAGAAGAGCGTTAAAAGTAAGGAAGGGATGGAGGTGTAGGAGCTGAAGGAGCTGAAGGAGGAGGCCGGTTAAAAAGAGGATGCTGCAGCGAGTGGAGGTCAACAGGGGAGACGACGGAGGGACGAGTGGGCGGAGGGAAGGAAGGGCGATGGAGGGCGAGGAGCCGTTTGCTGAGCTCAGGTGTTCTGGGCACCGTCTGAACAACGGACTGCTTGATTTCTCAACGCCTCCGAGGTCAGCGCGGTCAGAGCGCGGGACTGGCACGTATTCCTCCCCCCGTGTTCTGCTTTCCTCACACCGACGACTGAGGGCGAAGCTGTCACTCCGCTGAGCCACGGGTCAAGCATGGAGGGCTTCTCAAGGAACATTTGAGCTTTTTACGACCTGGGATTTTTACGTTGGGTCATCAAATATTTTATTACATTTTCCCTCGCCTACGAATGACTTTGCTTCGTATGAGAGCACCTTCAATATGCAAAGTAGTAACTCAGTAGTTCCCAAGTGTAAACATAATAACGCTTCCACTCTACAGCCCCCGATATGCCAAATCCACCTCCAAGAACTAGCAGCGACAAAGACACGTTTTGTTTCGTCTCACGTTGCCTGAGTCTTCGCCAAAAACATGACCAAACTGCAACCTACCACCAGTCTGCACCTGAAGAGGCTCTCCGTACCAGACGGCAGTCTCATGATAAGGGAGGACACGCTTAAACAAAGCAGCTTTTGCCGAACATTTGCACACCGTTCTCCCTCAGCACTTCGTATCAGCGTTTCAGACCATCAGATGAGAGGATGGAGAATTACCTCGTCCATGTCCCTTCTTGTGTTTCTTTAAAGGGGACCTATCGTGCTCGTGTGCATCTTGTATACATGAACATGTGTCCCCGGTGTGTCAGGGAACTCACCAAGTGTCGCAAAACACAACCCTCTCTTTTCCTCCTTAGCCACATCTCTAAGAACGGAGCTGATACAGATTTGAATTGTTCTGGGGTAGGGTTAGGGTAATGTTGTGAATCGAGTGGCCCATGGTGGTGGTGGGGTTATGGTATGGGCAGGCGTATGTTATGGACGACGAACACAGGCCACTCGATTCACAACATTACCCTAACCCTACCCCTCACACCAGATACTGACTGGTTTTCAGACCCCCCCAGACCCCCCCAAAAAAGCAAACCTGCACGTTTCAGAGTGGCCTTCTATTGTGGCCAGCCTAAGGCACACCTGTGCAATAATCATGCTGTCTGATCAGCATCTTGATATGCCACGCCTGTGAGGTGGGATGGATTATCTCGGCAAAGGAGAAGTGCTCACTGTCACACATTGTTTCAGATTTGTGAACAATATTTGAGAGAAATGGTTATTTTGTGTTTATAGAAAATGTTTTAGATCTTTGAGTTCATCTCATGAGAAATGGGAGCAAAAACAAAAGTGTTGCGTTTATATTTTTGTTCAGTGTAGATCCTGGTAGAGGGAAGCGTGCAGACGGGAGGCGCTTCTGTCGAGTCAGGCAGCCGGTAAGAGCATCCGTCATGCTGTGAGAGCTCCGCAGAGCCGCTGGTGAATGTTCTGTTGAATTGTTTGCGTGCGGGCCACGTGTCTCGTTAGAGCGCTGCGCAGCATTGTTTATACGTGTGGTTTCAAGGTTGTGCGTTAATTGTGCGGCACATTCAGAGCTGTTTATTTATCTTAGAAAGTAGACATTTTGATTTACTAAAAACCTTTCTATGCAAGTGAGAGCAAGTTCAGGATGTTTAGACATGGACATGTGGATTTTTAAATCCTACATTGAAACGTGGATACATGTTTGATAGGTGCCGTAAAGCAGATGGAGGGGTGATACCTGACACACGGTGAGGCCTGTGCCAAGAAAAGCTTTAGAAGTGAGAGCGATGAGGATGTGTGGACATGGACACAAGGAGCAAGAGGTGGTGAGGCACACATGGTGACTGCCATCAGGTCTGAACCACACACGCAGTGTTTACATGCTTTACACTGTCGTGTTGCCTACATTAAGATGTTAGCCTATTAACACAAAAGACGGTGAGAGGAACGGCATGCCCTCAGGTGGCTTCGTGGCCTCAGGTGGCTTCGTGGCCTCAGGTGGCTTCGTGGCCTCAGGTGGCTTCATGGCCTTCGGTGTAGCACACACGCGTTTCCCTGTCAGCTGCCTGGAAGTAAACACACTACGCAAACATGTGGATGAAGGATAGCTCGTGTTTGCACATGAACCGAGCAAAGTACATATTACATACAATAATAGTTTCTTAATAATTTATTTGTTTTAACATTTCCAGTAAAAAGTCAAGTTAAAATAATCTGCTTTATTACATGTTTGCATGATTTATGTGATAAACTTACAACTTCTAAAATGTTCTCTTGTTTTCAAAGGCTTTCCACCTGCACAAAGTGAACTTCCAGATAACAATAACACGTATTGAAAAGAAGCTGTGTCAGTGGAGTGAAATCCTGTGCATCAAATTCCAGCAGACGCCTCGTCCCTTTCAAGTGGGGAATACACGGGACATGCTATACATGCTATAGTGCTTTGCAAGCGGCATCATATAACATGCTAATACTATTGTTGCTGTTCCCGGCAGAATAAAAGTCTTCTTGTGAGACTTGTGTTTTGTTTCGGTAAACATGGTTCATATCACCAGTTACCTGAGTTTCTTCCTGTTAAATGAGTAGGACGCATGAATAGTTTATTACATTTCAAGAAGCCCTGAGACACCGTTTCGGGGGGAAAAAGCCCCTTAAGAGGTTCAATGGGAATTAAATCATTGTAAGTAATTGTGAGTGTTCCCAAAGCCCCGGTGTTCTGCAGTGTGTGTGGGCCTGCTGTTCTGTTGCACAGTTTATGCTGTAGAAACTATGACAAGGTGTTTGGAAGATTCATAGCTGAAGATTATGGAGGTATTGATCAGCCGTCTCATATTTTTAAGCCTCAATTTGTCCTTTCCCCCCTAACATCACCAGAAGTCATCATTTAAGGTATTTTCTCAATTTCTTTTACCGGGGGAGCATCCCCCCGGACCCCCCTAGTATTGTTTGGTCACCATTTCCACAGCCCCACCTAAAATATGTTCCACCAGCCGCCACTGGTAGTATACGATGTCTCAACGACTCACACAGTCAGGCTTTCAGAAGAGAAGATAAAGGAGAGAAAGACAAGAGAGAGGGACTAAAGGGCGACATTATTATTTCAAAAGAAAAGGTGGGTGGTCTATGAGTGGTGGAAATGTGTCTGTTAGCTACGCTTAGTCATTGTAAATAATAATTGTTATGTTTTTTTTTACTAAGCTGACATTAAGTGCTGTTAATATCTATACAGGTTTTTAATTTCACTCCTCTTGTAGCTGACATTTAATAAATGCAGGTACATCAGTTGTCCCTCCCCCTGGTGCCAGGACCAACAGATCCATCTCGAGGCTCAGCAGCCCTGTCCCCCCAGAAGGCTGAACCTGAACCAGCTTTTCTCCCAACTGAAGGAGGTGAGCAGCATTGAATGCCATGCCACTTAACATATCTGAAGGGAGACTGGAATACAATATATAATTATATATATATATATATATATAGTTTTTATCAAAACAAAAAGCTAACATCTCATTTCAATTACACATTTCAAACACAGTATTTTCCCACATATTTAAAGGGGACATGTCATGCTATATTTGAACAATATATTGTAGGGCCGTACCTATATAAAGTATATAAATATAGTTTTTTTTTCAAAATACCAATAAGATCCTGCATTTTAGCCACGCCTCATTTCGCTCTATTTGCTCCAGCGCAGTTTTTGCAGGGGGCTGATTCTGAACCCTCCTTTGTACGCAGCGGTCCAGACATAGACATCAAACGGCGACACATATTCAGTGTGCAGTTCCTTTGGCATCAGGGCAGGATATCTAGATACTCTCCAAGGTCTGACATCATGAAGTGTGCTACTTTTAAAGCAAGCAGCGATGTTTTCAAATCTGTAATCAAAAAGCTCCTCAGAAACACTATAGAAGCAGTTCCTGCCGTTGCTACGTTAGTTCAAACGGTAACAACGGACTACTTTTCTCAGCGGATGCATGTTAATTTAAATCAATACAACTATTTTTTAAATCAATAAAATCATTTTCTAAATCCATAAAAGCATTTCAATTAATATTGGGAGTCATGTCGTTACTTTGTTGATCATGTTTGCATGTGATAAGCGGGATAATGTGCACATTGCATAATATGCCTTCTTGCCGATCTAGATCCCTCCGCCTCGCGTCGGGCTCCTGATCGGCCTGTCGGTGCTCTTTCCCCATAATGACGTGTCGTGATTATATAGCGACGCAGCCAGAACGCTTGCCTCGGGGAGGGATAAAAAGAGCCACAGTGGAGAATAAACAGAAGGGCAACCATGGCAACCATGCAAGGGAAGTCTTCTTCGCTGCTTTTGTGGCAGACCACAGCGCCACTTACAGGCCTGGCATATGTACTACAGCGTCTCCAGCGCTTTCGAGCGGCAATGGCCGGCCGTGGCCCGACCTCTCATTCCCCTGCTAGGTGGATAGTTGGCCACTAAGCGGAGCACCCCTTCTGTGACGTAGAAAATAATGAAATCTGGATCAGTCTGTATCAGATCATTTACAGCCCGTTTTTAGAGATTTGGGTACGGAGGAAAAGAGAGAGGGTTGTGTTTTCTAGTTTTTATTAGTTTTCTACGTTTTTATTATTTTTCTTCTATATCGCTAAGTGTGTGATTACACATGTTACGTATTATATATATAATATTTATTATAGGCTTCTGTATTGGTGCCGGTGCGTTGAGACCACCTCTAGTGTCAGAGTTTGGAAAATGGATTTTGAGTTTTCTCATGGCAGGGACTTTACTTCCTCTTGACACCGTCGGCTATTTACAAAAACACCTACATACTTGTGCTTCTGTCTTTCTGTGTCTTTTCATCTGCTCCGTGAACTCCCTCAACGCGCCGCTCGCTCTCTTCTCTTGATCGCCCTCTCACATACAGGAGAACACTTCACTTCAGGATTTCTGCCATGTCTCTACTTTAGATTTTACCATCTCTCTTATTAAGTTATGGAACACTAAATAAATAAGTAATTAGATACCTTACCGTTACTGCGCTCATAAAGAATGATAAGAATACGAATGCGTCTTGAACTGGTTTAATTAATTAGTGAGTTTATTTAAGGTAATTATAGAAGCCCTATTTAATCAGTATGTCTGCAATGGTCAAACTACATTGAATTGTCCCCATTTTGTCTTTAGTAGTTTCTACCATTAGATATTTTAATGAGATATGGACCGCAAAACCAAAAATGTCCCTGGTTTTCATTTTAAAAATCAAGTCACCGAATGCAAGTAGTTGCCTTAGCTTATGTTGTTGCTGAAGTTAATTACTGTTCAAATCAGTTAATGTAATAATCGTTTTGGTCTTATGTTTTTTTCGGCGGGGGGGGGGCTTTTTCCAGTTTAGAGCAAGCCCCTCCAAATGTCTGTGCACGTCCCTGGTGGGGCCCAATGTGATATATTTGCATGGGGCCAAACATCCCTGGTTGTGTGAGTGTATGTTCCAGAGGGCAGGACCTATAAACACATTTACTACCCAATAGCATCGTGAGGCTGAACAATTTCTGTCAATGACTATGTAAATGTGTGTTTAAAAAAAACAAAACATTTACTGACTTTTTTAGGATAGCTTAAATTATTTTGTTGTACAATTACAACCGGGGGCCTTACAGGGTTAAGGGCTATTGTTATTTACTTAAAGATGTTTATTCTTAACCTATAATTTAATTTAAAAACTCTTATTTAAATGATGTGTGTGTGTCTGTGTGTTCCTGATGACACACGGAGACAATGAGCTCATCGGGCTGCTGGTCAGAAGCAGTCTGTATATTGCATTACATTTGTATAATGTAGCTTCGTTGATACTTTGCCTGCGGGAATACAAAAACAATAGTTAGATATACTGAATATTATTTGATCTATTCCACCACTTAATCCCACAAAATGTAGAGGTGCCTTAAATAACCCCTTATGTTCTAGTGAGATGTGTTTTTATGTCCATATAATAGTGATTTCAATGCCACCCCAACATGATCACTGGTTCCATCCTGGCCACCCCACTGAACACGTCCTGGCCACCCCACTGAACACGTCCTGGCCACCCCACTGAACACGTCTTGGCCACCCCACTGAACACGTCCTGGCCACCCCACTGAACACGTCCTGGCCACCCCACTGAACACGTCCTGGCCACCCCACTGAACACGTCCTGGCCACCCCACTGAACACGTCTTGGCCACCCCACTGAACACGTCCTGGCCACCCCACTGAACACGTCCTGGCCACCCCACTGAACACGTCCTGGCCACCCCACTGAACATGTCCTGGCCACCCCACTGAACACGTCTTGGCCACCCCACTGAACACGTCCTGGCCACCCCACTGAACACGTCCTGGCCACCCCACTGAACACGTCCTGGCCACCCCACTGAACACGTCCTGGCCACCCCACTGAACACGTCCTGGCCACCCCACTGAACACGTCCTGGCCACCCCACTGAACACGTCCTGGCCACCCCACTGAACACGTCCTGGCCACCCCACTGAACATGTCCTAGCCACCCCACTGAACACGTCCTGGCCACCCCACTGAACACGTCCTGGCCACCCCACTGAACACGTCCTGGCTCCGCCTCTGCCTGCAGGTTCCTTCAGACCGTGCCTCCCGAAGGACCTTCTGGCTGGTAATGCGACCAACTGGTTACACACCTTGTTCAGATCAAAGACTTCTTCAGCACGTGTCTCAACATGTGTTTCCACAGGTGCATGCATGCGGGGTTTGTTGCCTCTAGTCTTAGAGACGCTATGTCTAAACATCCTCAAGCATGTCCTCCTTCTCCTCTTGTGTTTACTATGCAAATATGAAACCACCATGTCACTCGGCGAAGGCACTGTTTGCTCTGACAATACGCAGAAGCCAGCCGGGGGACGCACTGCAAACAGTCTCTTATTTATTGCCACCCTTCTGATCTGCGTTTCTCTTTCAGTTGAATGTTGTTCCTGATATTCACAACCTGTCAGAGCGGGGGAAGTGTGGATGAATATGAAGTGTGGCTAGAGAAATGGAGAGGCCAATCATGTAAATCTGAACCCATCAGATCACAATGTTTCATATTCCTTGAAGATGTCCTAACGGATCTAAAGAGCCTTAATTAAAGCAGAAAGACACTTATTCTAATATTTTCCCTTTGAAGAAGAAATCATATCAGCGGGGTTTCCCACCAACAGTATTTCACTCAGTGTTCTTATGGCCTCACAGCTGATGGCCCAATGGAAGAACCCAATGCGCCATGGAAGCAGAATCCAAAGTAGATTACTGATGTAGTTGATTTGAGTTGTTAAAATCACCTAAAACCTGCATTAATCAGAACGCCAGAAACTATTTTGATGAAATAAATGCACGATGTTTGCGTCTCATTGGAACTGCAGGGTAGTTTCTTATTGTTTTCGTACAGACTTGGCATGACGTTACAATGTTTACTCATGGCATGTGCATCTGTTAGTCACTAGGTGATATAGAATGTTCAATATTCTATATCACCTAGTGAGGTAAGAGTTTCTCAGGCTAGGGATGCAGATGGTTTAGACACCAACTTTATAAAGACACATATCGACGGTCTAATAACACCAATTAGTATGCTAGTAAATCAATCTATCGGCACGAGGGGAGTTCCATCATCCTGGAAGGTGGCCACGGTGACACCGACCTTTAAATCTGGGGGTAAGGCAATGATGTCCAATTACGGACCAATCAGCATCCTCCCCTGTGTCTCTCAGGTAGCTGAGAAAGGGGTGTCAAAACCAGGGGCGGTTCTATGGGGGGCCAGTGCCCCCCTAACACTGACCTCTGACCCCCCTGTGGCCCCCCTAACACTGACCTCTGACCCCCCTGTGGCCCCCCTAACACTGACCTCTGACCCCCCTGTGGCCCCCCTAACAATGACAAGTTTTTTTTTGTGCCAAAAACCGCAGGATTGTGTAGCTGTAATGTGAGATTGTGCAGACACCCTTATGTAAAGTAGAGATGTAACTGTTCATTGCCTTCATTTTTATATAAATATGGTGTGAGTGCAAACATGGCACTATAACTTAAGCTGAAGCTAACAGTAATAACTATAAGATCTATCTGAAATAAATAAGCCCCCCTCAGAAAATAACTGGCCCCCCAGTCAAATTGGTCTAGAACCGCCACTGGTCAAAACTAATCACCAAACATTTAGACAAAGGTTTCGCTCCACTCCACCCATTGCAGGTTGGTTTCCGTGCTCACCACTCCACGGAGACAGCTCACCGTGTCTTTGTGGAAAAGGTTACATGTATGTTGGACACGAGCCCCTCTGTAGGTGCTGTCTTCCTTGACCTCAGGAAGGCTGTTGACGCCGTTAACCACCAAGTGCTCCTTTCAAAGCTGACGTATTTCAATTTATCGGCAGATTTAATACAGTGGGTTGAGTCTTGCTTATCGAACAGAAAACAGTGTTTTGGTCTACGGAGCCAAATCCCCCGACCTTGTGGACCCTGCTGGGGTTCCACAAGGCTCCATTCTTGGACCATTACTGTTTTGTCTGTACATGAATGACTTGCCTAATGTATGTCCTGAGTTGAATGTACAAATGTATGCCGATGATGCGGTCATCTTTGTACACGGGAAAAACACTGAACTTTTTTTTTTCTTCTGTGTCAAATTCAGTTCACCGACACGTGGATATTTCATACAAGTGTAAATGTATGCACACAAGCTCAGATTTATTTTCTGCAAGTGCTCACATCAGGGTTTGCAAGCTCTCGCATGTTGCACCATGTCTACCTTCATAACCCGTGGAGGACACATCAGTGTCTCCTCGGTTAGAGCTCCTCCAGAGAGCCTCCTCTCTCCTCTCTCCTCGGTTAGAGCTCCTCCAGAGAGCCTCTTCGACGCTCGATCCTCGGTCCTCGAAGTGCATTTTGAGAAATGAGATGTCCTTCAACATGGGGCGCTGAAATTTGTTTCCGGGTCACTACCGGAGGACAGAGGAGTCGAGGAGGGGAAATTAGAGAAATGAGAAATGAGTTTGTACTTGTTTAACTTTTGTCCAGTTTCTGAACAGATATGAGGAGCTGTGAGCTCTGAGTGCTAACAGCTAACGGCTGATGTTTCGGGACATGTTGCGCTGTCGGGTGCTGACCAATCACGAAGCGTCATTTCTTGACTGGCAGCAAAAACAACCAATCACAGCAGTGCTTCTCTGGCTGGCTCTGTCCAATCACAAACAAGAAGTGTTCCCTCTAAAGGAATACCCTTTCCGTATAAGTTGAAATGCCGTTTTGACTTCAGGGCCACCGTAGTAGCGACAATAGGAAATCTTAGCCACAACTTTAAGGGAGTGAAGTACTAAATTGCTTTGATAATAGCGGAGGCATCATTTACAGTGAATTATTTCCCTTGACTATCCCATCATTGTCCAGGATTATACTAAATATGATATTAAATGCGTTGCTAGCAGCTTGAAAATATATATTACAACACACTGTAGTTCTCATACTCATCATGAGGCTCTGCAGGCCACAGGCATGAGTTTGTGTTGAAACTAGTTCACATTGTCAAGCATGGTGTAAAATATATTGTTGAAAATGAAGTATCTGCGCCAATAAAATATGTGTATTTTATGGCCCAAAGGAACAGAGTGGAAAAGGAGCGCAGCACCCATTTGAAAACACTAAATGTCTCCACATCTGATCAGCTGTGATTATAAAAGCCACAACATCTCACATGATTTGAAGTGCTTTCTCTAACTCGGCATCAGGGCACCTACACATCACAGCAGAGACATCTAAATCTCCCTGGCCCACTTTGAGAGTTATCATTTTGGATGCAGCTCTGCAGCGTGGTGCTGACGGGAGAGGCCTACGAGAGGCAGATACAAGAGCTGCACAAAGTAATGATTAGCTCCGAAGACTTGTTGCATTCGTTTAAATGGAATTTGTGATCAAACTAATGGCAGCGTAATATTCATGCATGTCTTTTAATGCTTTTTAAAAACTATAATACGGACTAATGTCGGCGCCTATGGCACCCAAACTATGTTGGTAATTTGTGTAAAATATTGTACATTTGTAATTTACTTATGTGCGGTCAATATTGAGTTTTGGTTTCACAAGACAAAGGTCTTGGGTTGGTTTTAACCCATCCATGTTTAACCTTACAGGCCTTTGCCGTGTTTAGGGCCGTGACAAAACATCTGTATTTGACTGACATGGTTTTTTGTAAAAGATTGTGGTCTGGGTTCAAATGATGTATGTTTTTTGTACTCCTGAATATTTAATTTCTTTATTTAACCAGATAAAAACATAACGCTGACCTGGCCAAGAAGGCAGCAACGTTACACGTTCTTACACAGAACACAAACATATCAAATACAGAGAACTTAACTGAGTAAACCAAAAGAGGAAAAGCAGTCCCTACATTGAGCACATCAGGACAGTAAGAAAGGTGCTGCTTATTACGGCAAGAGCAGCTGGAGGTAAGGACTTCAGACAACTTCCATCTAAAACAGGCTATAGGGACAGGTGCCCTCAGTTTGAGGCGTGACTGAAGGTCGTTCCAAGACCAAGGACCAGAATGAAAAAGACTCCTTTTCCCAGCCTCAGTCCGCACGGCAGGAACCTGGACCCGTATCCAGGCACCTGGACCCGTATCCAGGAACCTGGACCCGTATCCAGGCACCTGGACCCGTATCCAGGAACCTGGACCCGTATCCAGGCACCTGGACCCGTATCCAGGAACCTGGACCCGTATCCAGGCACCTGGACCCGTATCCAGGAACCTGGACCCGTATCCAGGCACCTGGACCCGTATCCAGGCACTGACCCGTATCCAGGCACCTGGACCGTATCCAGGCACCTGGACCCGTATCCAGGCACTGGGTCTGAGGCTGTGAGAGTCACAAGCTGGAGCAGATCTGGCACATATGTAGAGTGGAAGCTTTCCTGAAATGGCTTTATACAATAATAAAAACCAATGCTGCATCCTACGATTACTAAGTGACAGAGATGGAGTGCTCGAGTCCTGGACTCGGACTCGCGCACTGATTGACGCGACTCGGACTTGGGCTTGTGAATTCTCGCGCACGATGACTTGGACTCGGACTCGTGAATTCCCCCCCCACGATGACTCGGACTCGACTTGTACATTGACGCTCCGACTGGGACTCGAGCAAGTTTTCTCTGGAGTCTGATGTCCTCTGTCCTGGCGTGTGCACCTGCGAGGCGAGTTCACGTACTGGGCCCCGCTGTTCCAGTCTCGAGATGTCTAGAGACACCCCCCCGCATCGCGCTGGATGCTTTCACACATTCTGCTTCCACATTGGGAAAGAGCAACATGCTCGTTATGTGGAAACAAGATAGAAGAGAAGGCTCCGTAGCACATGACTCTAAGGATCGAGTTCAGACATACAGGCTGTCTACAACACTATCATCAGAGTAATCTAATCAATACATAAAGATTCAGCCATAACACGAAAGCACATGGCTACTGAGCATGCAGAATGACGTCATTTTGCATGCTAAGTAGCCATGTGCTTTCTGGGGCTGAATCTTTATGGTAAACCGATTTAACCGATTTTTTTTAATTTTTTCAAATTAAGAGTATTGGCCAAAAACCAAGTCTTTTTTATCTTTCAAAGACCTGGAGAGAGTTATCAACGCCTTTGTGACCTCGAGACTCGATTATTGCAACGCTCTATAGGTGGGTATGGACCAGGCCTCAATTAGACGCCTGCAGCTAGTGCAGAACGCAGCGGCACGTCTCCTCACTGGCCACAACAAGCGTGACCACATCACCCCAGTTCTGGCCTCACTCCACTGGCTTCCAATTCGGCTCAGAATAGATTTTAAAATCCTTGTATTTGTTTTTAAAGCACTAAATGGGCTGGCTCCGGCCTGTAGCTGAACTCCTCCAGCGCTACACCCCAGCCAGAGCGTTAAGGTCTGCTGACCAGCTGGCTCTGGAACACTCTGCCCCTCCACGTGAGGTCGGCCCAGACCCTAGGGGTTTTTAAATCCAAACTAAAAACTCACTTCTTCTCCCTGGCCTTGTAATCATAGCAGAGCACGACTCATGACACTTCCCTGTGTTTGATTTCTATATTTGCTGTTGTAATTTATTGTCTTCTGTTTACATCGGTAGTAATGTGTTATTTATTCATAAATAATTGATTTGATTTGAACCGGTAAAAGTTCCTTCAAAATAAGAGTCCCGATCTTATTACTATCAAAATAAAAGTGCAAAACGAAAACTTTACCATAGGAATATATTGGCATACAAATATAATCACTTCTCTGTAAGGTAACTCATTTTAAATATAATAATAATAATATTAATATTAGTAATAAGCTTTATATTTGTTTAGCACCTATTACAACAGGAGCCAAACTGGCTTCACAGCAGTTCAACAGACAGATCAGTAAAACATGACAGGATGAAAGCAACGTAGAGGAGCAGCTACATTTCAACACATATATCCACGAAGGTCAATACATGAAGACTTGAGACTCGGACTTGGCTTGGACTCTTCTTAGGTGACTCAGACTCGGACTTGGACTCGATGAGTGGGGACTCGAGAGTGAATTGGTGACTTGACGACAACACTGCTAAGTGAGGACCATCCAGTTAGGCTGTGCAGTTTGCGATGATGAGTCCTATAGGGTGCATCTGATATATAACGCAGCGCAGCATGGTAGAGTGGGTCAGGTTGGGCCCAAACAGTGGGACAGGCAAACCTATAGCTGGTATCACCATAGTCCAGCTGGGACAGGAATAAGCCAGAGACCAACCTTTTACGGGATGAAGTTGAAAAACAACATTTAAGTCTGAAAAGGAAGCCAAGAGTGAATTTCAATTTCTTAGTTAGAACTTCAATATGGTGTTTGAAGTTCAGATTACTGTCCAACCAAAAGCCCAGATATTTGTAGGTATCGACAAACTCAACAGAGACGCCATCAAGGGTGTCAATGGAGAGGCAAGAGGACGCTGACTTGGGAGCAAAAAGCATTGCTTTGGTGTTCTTACTGTTCAAAAGCAGTTTGGAATCAAGAAGCGCATGCTGCAGCGTGATAAAGTCAGATTTTAGATTGGAAACGGCCATATCCAGAGAAGGAGCACATGAGTATACAATAGTGTCATCAGCATACATATGATAGGTAGAAAATTGCATCTGATTACAAATATTGTTTACATATAATAAAAAGAGCAAAGGCCCCAAAATAGAGCCCTGTGGAACTCCCTTCTCCGAGGTGACAGGGTCAGTGACAGTACTACCCAGCCTGACGCTTTGAGTACGGTCGGTGAGATAACTCTGAAACCAGCAAATGGCACTATGACCTAAACGAGACACCAACATAACGTTAGACAGAATGTGGTGATCTACAGAGTCAAATGCTTTGGCCAGGTCAATAAACAATGCAACACAAACTGATTTCTGATCTAATGTTGCCCGGGCAACGGCCCTTTTGAACTTTGTGGCTGACCTGCCCCTCTGGAGAGAGCGAAAGTCTTTTTTTTCTGTTGTGGCCGAATAAACATGATAAGCCCACAATTAGTATTGTAGAGTCTCGCTGCGATAAAACACGCCTTGTCAGCGCTGCCATCTGCCCCCAGTCACGTGACTTTGTTTACAATGTGACAGCTGGAAGCAAAGGGAAGCCCTCCGAGTCCGGCCTCATGTGGCTATGGTGATCATGTGCCTGCCTGGCTTTGGTGGCAAATCCCCGGCTCAATCTGTCCCCGGAAATGTCCCAGTTTTTGAATATGCTTTTATTGATTTAGAGTTTTCTCATGGCAGTGAGAGTAGGGGACAAACCAGGCGACTTTACTTCCTCTTGACACCGTCGGTTATTTACAAAAAAAACACCTACATATACTTGTTATTGTGCTTCTGTCTTTCTGTGTCTTTCCATCTGCTCCGTAAACTCCCTCTCTCTCTTTCTTGATCGCCCTCTCACGGTGAACAGTTCAATGTCCCGCTTCATTGTAGGATTTCTGCCATGTCTCCACTTCAGTTTAACCATCTCTGTTTCTAAGTTATGGAATACTACATAAAGAAGTAATTCGATACCTTACCGTTACTGCGCTCATAAAGAATGATACGAATAATGCGTCTTGAACTGGTTTCATTAATTAGTGACTTTATTTAAGGCACAAAGGTCAAACTACATTAAAACAGAATTGTCCGCATGTAGTCTTTAATAGTTACCAACATTAGATATGTAAATGAGATATCGACCGCAAAACTAAAAATGTCCCTGGTTTTCATTTTTTTATAAAAAGTTCTTACGCTTTCGGGGGGGCGCCCTTTTTCTAGTTTAGAGCAATAGCCCCTCAAATGTCTGTGCACGTCCCTGGTCACAGTGCTTTGATCTGAATCCAGATTGCATCGGGTTAAGGATGACAGAAAGATTTGCAATGCAACCCAATCTTCTGTAACCATCACCTGACTTGTGGAGCACATACTCTGAGTTCATGAAGTAACACGTGGAAACTAAATCTGTGGATATGACTCACAAATTGGTGTTTCCTACAACGCGCTGATATGTGACTTCACATGAACCTTTTGAGCCGAAGGGACTTTTAAACTGCGTGTTGTTGAGCTTGGTTATATGTAAAATAACATGGCACCGGCTCCCTAGGTCGTACAGCAGTGAGACAGACTGCAGTGGGGCTGTCAGAAAGACACATCCCAGTGCCCCGGCTCAGACTGTGAATAATCAAACTGCCTTAAAGTGCCTGCACCCAAAGTGACTTATTTGGCATGTGGGGACATTTTGTAACTCACAGCTGGAAGCAATGAGTCCATATATAACACTTTTGATAGCTTAATCTTAGCGTCTGGGCAGCCAACAGGAAACTGTCAGTAACTCCGGAATGAACCAGGTCCCATAAATGTCTCCTTATGTCGTCATCAGTTTCTGAATCCCTCGGATATGCAAAGTGGAGATAAAGCAAAGGGAGCTTCGTAATGTTCTTCTATTATAAAAGCAGCACTTAGAAAACACATTGGAGCCTTCAAGAAAGGTAAGCACAGCGAGAGTTACTGAATACAAGTCCTTTATGTGTCTTCTCCCAGCACGGATTAATACAACGATAACAGTGGACGTTGGGTTAGAGAAGAATAAAACGAAATACAATTTCAGAGTGAAATGACAAAAGAGAGGGAGAACAGAGGGAGACGAAATACATACAACATGTGAGAGAAAAACACTTTGACACGGCTAACACCGTTTCCACTTTAACATGGGGACACCTGCGAAGACGTGTGTTTAGACAGTAGCAAGCACTTACAGTGGTTATTTTTCTATTTCAAACTAATCTGGTGGCTGGCATGAAGAATATGAATAGTAGGTTCTGCAAGTTCAAATATATTGAGCATAGCACTTCATGGGAAGTGGTTGAACATGAGCCGGCCGGAGTATTCTCCACACCACTGGAGTTCAAGCCGATGAGTGTCAACTCCATTAGGACTGAATGGTTGTGATGTATGTCTGCATGCACTGGTCATACAAAACAATTAAAACCAGTCCGCCTGCTGGTGACGCAAGGGCAATTCACAGATTCAGAAGGAATTAGTAAAAGTCCGAATGTTGAAGTTTGTCCAGACTTTTGTGCAACGGATTATCAAATTCATGAGCATCTATAATCTAAGGAAAAGACTTAATGAAAACCCATCTCTGCTCACGCAGTCGAAAGGGGACGGAAGGAGGATTGGGTGCAACAAAGAACACAGCACAAATATCAACGTGGTCGTTTCCGCGTCCTCCAGGATCCAGCCTACTGCCAGACGGACCAGAACCACTACCCCATGCTGATTACCTGATTCTGACCAGCTGGCCGGGCCCCTCCCATCACTCCAGCAGCCGGTGCTCTTACCACACCCCGCTGCCATCCAAGAGTAGATATCTCACTCCGACAGACGTCAACGTTCTGTCGGCGCTAGAGGAAGAGCCAGGGGATCGCTAAGGCAGTCGAAGCCTCTGGCACCAGACACGTCTTTGGAGAGTGTTATGGCAATCGAGACAATAGATTTGACAGTTGATTCATTCACTAATTTACAGACAGGAATTAGTACCAGGTTCATATCATGACTAAACACACGAGACATGTCTTTCATTTAAACTTCCTTACAATTAAAAATGTAGTTTTTTTGCATCTCTAGTTATCTCTGTGATTTAGGCAGAAGCTCAGTTTGACAGCTGCACTCGTTCTTATATTCCCCCACTTGTGGTATTTCAGACCTGCATTTGGATGGGTTTGTTTGTTTGTCAGCAGTGTGGTGGTAAACTACTCCCAATGTCCACGCACCTCGGTTGAAGAGTGTAGCATCGGCTAAGGAGGAACCCATTGGTGTATCCGACCTTTATCCACTTGGGGCCGAGACAGAGTGCCTTTGTAGATATCGTTATCTTTAATATTGCACTTGATGTTTCATGGCCCTTTTTTTACTATCTGGCCAAATTGAAATATGTACAAGTCGGTTCAATTCATCAATTGGCTCTTGTAGACTTGACAGTGGCTAGCAGTCAATATTAGGCGCGTTCACACCGCAGTACTTTTCCCACTTTAGTTCCGAAATGTCGCGTTCACACCAAAAAGAGCCGGTACTAAAATTATTTGATGAGAACCTTTTCACCCCCTTTCCCGTCGCTGCTAGAGAGGGGCTTTCGTGGGAGAAAAAGGTTCCCATTTCTGATTGGCTGGGCGGATTGCAAACCATGCCCCCTAAAACTCCCAAAAAGTTTTGTGAAGCCGCCATTTTATTATCCTCGCATTAGCATTATTAGCATTAGCCCAGCGCAGAAACGCAGAGAGACTAACTTATGGCAACACAACATAAAACATGGGAGCGGTGGAGATGAGGAGGTGTCGGCGTTCTCCCCAGTGAGATGAGAGTGAACTGTCCATGAACTTGTCATGAAAAGTTCATGGAATATCAGTGAACCATATTCATGAACAGCTCATGAACAGCTCATAACAAAGTTGATGAACTGTTCATGAACTGTTCATGAACTGGTCATGAACCACTGACTGTGGGTCAATTGGCAACCATAGAAAACAACAATTATGTCAATCACAATGGAACTTTACTCAACTTAACAAACAAACAAACATGTATACAGGTGGAGCACTACAATTAATCCCATCACTATTTGAAGCAGTTCTTGACACTCAGCTGCACAAAAGATGTTGTTACGGGTCCCAAAAGCTTGGTTACCACGGCAACAATAAATGATTTCTGTAGAAAACAGAAAAGTGCAGCAGCAATAATTATACACAGGATCCGGTTGATCGTCTGGAATGCTTCTTATTCAAAATTCAAAGTACACAGTTACATTCAAATAGCTGCACTTTACAAACATCACATTTCTCCTTTTAAGTTATCTGTCTGTCAATTACTGTACCTCAAGGAGACACTCAACATAGTCAATATAAACACATAACGCTATCAAATAATACTTTCTATCAATATATCTATCTTTACCAAATATAACATATCATGGAGATCACAAAAATACACTGTCAATGTTAATAAACAAAAAACAAGGCAATGTGCCTGCAAGACTGCACTCAGGTAAACAAAACATATTACCCGTGCGCAGCAGCTAACCTGCCTGCGAGCCTTCGCTCAGGTCACATTTACCCAGGTGCGGCTGAAGCCCGCGGAAATGGCATCTATTGTTGCCGACAGTTTAGTATTTTTAAAATACCGTTACTATGTCAAACATGCTCACAACCTTCTGACACACTCTCCTAAACATCTCCAACATCATATCTAATTCACACAAGTTAACATCGATCATTTTCATCATGTACTGACCTGTAGAAAACAGAAAAGTGAAGCAGCAATAATTATACACAGGGTCCGGTTGATGGTCTGGATTGCTTCTGAGGAGGGGGCGGAAGTGTCCCCCCTAAGGTAACCCAGATGTCACCGCTCACCTGCCAAAGGTTCCACCTTGGCGCTACTCACTCGTACTGCTTCTCAAACAGTACAGATCAACCATAACATGATATGAATGTCACCAAAATAAATACAGATAATGTTCAGTTTCAAATTCACTATTGCTTTGTTTTAAGATTAAAAGTTTAAAAAAAGAAAGAAATGTTCAAATAGTAGATGAATATTCAAGAGGTCTTTGAAATCATCACACTGATCATGAACAGTTCATGAAATGCTCATGCACACTTTGTGGGGTTTTAATTATAATGTTGTGATTGGCTGGATCATGAACAGTTCATAAACTGCTCATGAAAGTCTGTCATGAGCAAAACAGGAACTTTATATGAATGAACAATGTTCATAAACATTTCATGAACTGCTCTTTAAAATGGTTCATGAGCATTTTGAGAATGTTGGTTCATGAACATGACAAGTGAACATATAATGAGTTGTTCATGAATGTTTCATGAGTGCTCATGAACAGCTCGTAAAGTCATGAACTCCATCTCGCAGGGGCCGATTTACTCGGAAGGCTTCAGTAGAAGCTGCTGGGACTCCCAGCAGCTTCTACTGAAGCCTTCCCCAACTCCGGGGACTTCCGGTCGGGGACTCCGGGCGGCAGTATACGCCGTGAAGTGGTTTGCGGCCTGCCAGTAAACCCAAAGCAGAAGAAGAAGAAGTGACGTCAGCGGCTTCATTTGCCTAATCCACCCTCAGGGACTTGTTCCGGTGTGAACGCGATCTGAACTTAGTTCATGAGAACTGAAGAGTTCTCATGAACTAAGTTCTCATGAACCTTTGTGGGAACTGCGGTGTGAAAGCGCCTATTGTTGCGTTTGCTAGCCAGTTCGACTGCTCCAAAGCTGCTTCGGACACACACGACACATTCTATTTATCACAGCATGTGTTTCCCTTTGACTATTTCATATCCTATTAATTGACCCTGAAGATACTTTCATAATCTGATGTGTGTAAATACTAGGGGTGTAACGGTTCGGTTCGTACCTCGGTTCGGGGCTCACGGTTCGGTACAACAAGGAAAAGCAAAACAAAGTCCCAAATGCATAATTCCAGGTTTGTTGTTGTTTATTTTGAACAGTCGTGCAAGTTTCAGTCTCAAAATAAGGAACTCTGACATGTTGAATAATGAACTGCATTAAACAGTTAAAAACAAACCACTCACTCAGATGGCCAGAGTATCTATACTGGCTGATGTCAAACTAAAAGGTTCATCAAGCTGTAAAACTAAAAAGAATGTCTTGAAAATATTACATCATAAATAATAAGAAAGTGTTTCAAGAGCGCATATGCCAAAAGCTCCCGTTATTGATGTTGGTCTCTGGCTCTCATGTCTGTTGGCTTCTTAAAAGCAGCGGGGATCAGCTGCTGAACTGCTGCTGTCTTTTGGGCTCCGTGATTGGCTAATCTGGCTGATGCCTTCTGATGTGATGTAGCATGTTTGGCGTGTTCCCATTAGCATGCCGCACCGCTATCGAACAACGCCGACACACCGTCCTCGTCCGATCCACCACTCGCACACCTCATCGTTATTGTAGTCCACAGGGAACCCGACATGTTCCCACACAGCTGATTTAAGAGAAGCCGGTGGGTTCTAGCTCCTGTGTGTTATCTGAAATCGTCATACTAACTTTTCTTCTTCTTGTATTTAGTTCGTTTTGTTGTTGTTTCTTCTTCTTCTTCATGTGTTGTTTAAGGGCGGCTGGCAAACAGCTTACTGTTTGCCAGCTTACTGAAGGACAGACTTTTTTCCCACTCGTAAAAAAAAGGCGTATTCGCCGTGTGACTGCATGTGCCGAACCGTGACGTCCGAACCGTGACGTCCGAACCGTGACGTCCGAACCGTGACGAACGGGACGAACACGGATACCGTTACACCCCTAGTTAAATACACACAACCTTTAAATGCCAGAGCTCTCTACATCTAAAGAGCACATTGACTTCAAAGCGTGTTACTCCTGAAAGGTATCGGATGCCGAGGTCACGGCAAAGCGCCTCCACTACACACTCCACCGCTGAGAGGCCATACTCATTTCCATTGAGTGGAGCATGTACAGTCCAACGCTCGTCTCAGTGAGTCACTACGGCTGACTTTCAAGCTGAGTGCAGATTCATTTATATGGAAATGTGTCATTCAGATTGCTGTCCACCGGCATCACGCTCTCGAAGGCTAAGCGTCCTTCTGTGCTGTCAGTATATCAGAGCTGTGGGCAGTGATTCTATATCTTTGACCTCTCTTCTCACCGATGTGACTCGTCTTCAATGGTCTCGATCAGAGGATCCCGTTGGAAGGATAACACGAAGCAGCAGAAATATGACCAGAGCAAACCCTGGGTACAGCCGTTTCACGTCATTAAGCACGATAAGCAAAACCAAAGGAAGTATCATCGGCTTCAATGCCATTAGTCGCTGACTGTCTCCCTCAGGTGCTCCCAATCCACAAAGGACCTGAGGAAGGCTGCAGTCCCCCTCTGGGCTGCACGTGTGCTGTCTCTGCGTGAGGCCTGCTAGTTTAACCTGTGTGTTATTAAGTTCGGAGATGAGCTCCAGTGTACTTTAGTTTAAATTGGCTGGTGAGCACTCTTCACCTTGTGTTAATGAAAGCATCACCTTGTGGCTTCAGAAATCACTTTCCTCCCTTTGTCCTCTCTCCCGGTTATTTGATATGTTGTTCCTTCCCTTCGTACCCGAGTCCAGGAGGGACCGTAACATGCATTATGATTATATATGAACACGAGCTCAGGACCTTTCGGTGGTCCAAGGTCACTGTGACTCGACACATGTATGACTGTTGCCTTTAACCGATCATTCACATGCCAACTACACGGCACTGACATTTCACAAAACACATCTATTAGCACGACATTGTGTGATGACATCTGGACGTGAACCAAAACTTCCACTTGTACCTTCGCCTGATAAGCGATGTTTTGAACTGTGTTTTTAAGCCTGTTGGAAGCGTGTCGGCCGGGCAGAGGTCTCGTTTATCTGGAAGCGAATACGAAATGTCTCTAAAAGTGCGAGACTTGATTAGGATGAGATGATCCGTTGTTGGGATAGTCAGAAGAGTTCCAGAGTTAGGGTTCATTCAGCCTCTTTGGAAAGACTCTGAGGAACGCATTCACAGAGCGAAGACAGAACGGTGGGAAAGGAAAGGCACAAACATGAGTAGACTAGCTCGTGACAGAACGGTGGGAAAGGAAAGGCACGAACATGAGTAGACTAGCTCGTGACAGAACGGTGGGAAAGGAAAGGCACGAACATGAGTAGACTAGCTCGTGACAGAACGGTGGGAAAGGAAAGGCACGAACATGAGTAGACTAGCTCGTGACAGAACGGTGGGAAAGGAAAGGCACGAACATGAGTAGACTAGCTCGTGACAGAACGGTGGGAAAGGAAAGGCACGAACATGAGTAGACTAGCTCGTGACAGAACGGTGGGAAAGGAAAGGCACGAACATGAGTAGACTAGCTCGTGACAGAACGGTGGGAAAGGAAAGGCACGAACATGAGTAGACTAGCTCGTGACAGAACGGTGGGAAAGGAAAGGCACGAACATGAGTAGACTAGCTCGTGACAGAACGGTGGGAAAGGAAAGGCACGAACATGAGTAGACTAGCTCGTGACAGAACGGTGGGAAAGGAAAGGCACGAACATGAGTAGACTAGCTCGTGACAGAACGGTGGGAAAGGAAAGGCACGAACATGAGTAGACTAGCTCGTGACAGAACGGTGGGAAAGGAAAAGCACGGACATGAGTAGACTAGCTCGTGACAGAACGGTGGGAAAGGAAAAGCACGAACATGAGTAGACTAGCTCGTGACAGAACGGTGGGAAAGGAAAAGCACGAACATGAGTAGACTAGCTCGTGACAGAACGGTGGGAAAGGAAAGGCACGAACATGAGTAGACTAGCTCGTGACAGAACGGTGGGAAAGGAAAAGCACGAACATGAGTAGACTAGCTCGTGACAGAACGGTGGGAAAGGAAAGGCACGAACATGAGTAGACTAGCTCGTGACAGAACGGTGGGAAAGGAAAGGCACGAACATGAGTAGACTAGCTCGTGACAGAACGGTGGGAAAGGAAAGGCACGAACATGAGTAGACTAGCTCGTGACAGAACGGTGGGAAAGGAAAGGCACGAACATGAGTAGACTAGCTCGTGACAGAACGGTGGGAAAGGAAAGGCACGAACATGAGTAGACTAGCTCGTGACAGAACGGTGGGAAAGGAAAGGCACGAACATGAGTAGACTAGCTCGTGACAGAACGGTGGGAAAGGAAAGGCACGAACATGAGTAGACTAGCTCGTGACAGAACGGTGGGAAAGGAAAGGCACGAACATGAGTAGACTAGCTCGTGACAGAACGGTGGGAAAGGAAAGGCACGAACATGAGTAGACTAGCTCGTGACAGAACGGTGGGAAAGGAAAGGCACGAACATGAGTAGACTAGCTCGTGACAGAACGGTGGGAAAGGAAAGGCACGAACATGAGTAGACTAGCTCGTGACAGAACGGTGGGAAAGGAAAGGCACGAACATGAGTAGACTAGCTCGAGACAGAACGGTGGGAAAGGAAAGGCACGAACATGAGTAGACTAGCTCGTGACAGAACGGTGGGAAAGGAAAAGCACGAACATGAGTAGACTAGCTCGTGACAGAACGGTGGGAAAGGAAAGGCACGAACATGAGTAGACTAGCTCGTGACAGAACGGTGGGAAAGGAAAGGCACAAACATGAGTAGACTAGCTCGTGACAGAACGGTGGGAAAGGAAAGGCACAAACATGAGTAGACTAGCTCGTGACAGAACGGTGGGAAAGGAAAGGCACGAACATGAGTAGACTAGCTCGTGACAGAACGGTGGGAAAGGAAAGGCACGAACATGAGTAGACTAGCTCGTGACAGAACGGTGGGAAAGGAAAAGCACGAACATGAGTAGACTAGCTCGTGACAGAACGGTGGGAAAGGAAAGGCACGAACATGAGTAGACTAGCTCGTGACAGAACGGTGGGAAAGGAAAGGCACGAACATGAGTAGACTAGCTCGTGACAGAACGGTGGGAAAGGAAAGGCACGAACATGAGTAGACTAGCTCGTGACAGAACGGTGGGAAAGGAAAGGCGCGAACATGAGTAGACTAGCTCGTGACAGAACGGTGGGAAAGGAAAGGCACGAACATGAGTAGACTAGCTCGTGACAGAACGGTGGGAAAGGAAAGGCACGAACATGAGTAGACTAGCTCGTGACAGAACGGTGGGAAAGGAAAGGCACGAACATGAGTAGACTAGCTCGTGACAGAACGGTGGGAAAGGAAAGGCACGAACATGAGTAGACTAGCTCGTGACAGAACGGTGGGAAAGGAAAGGCACGAACATGAGTAGACTAGCTCGTGACAGAACGGTGGGAAAGGAAAGGCACGAACATGAGTAGACTAGCTCGTGACAGAACGGTGGGAAAGGAAAGGCACGAACATGAGTAGACTAGCTCGTGACAGAACGGTGGGAAAGGAAAGGCACGAACATGAGTAGACTAGCTCGTGACAGAACGGTGGGAAAGGAAAGGCACGAACATGAGTAGACTAGCTCGTGACAGAACGGTGGGAAAGGAAAGGCGCGAACATGAGTAGACTAGCTCGTGACAGAACGGTGGGAAAGGAAAGGCACGAACATGAGTAGACTAGCTCGTGACAGAACGGTGGGAAAGGAAAGGCACGAACATGAGTAGACTAGCTCGTGACAGAAGGGTGGGAAAGGAAAGGCACGACATGAGTAGACTAGCTCGTGACAGAACGGTGGGAAAGGAAAGGCACGAACATGAGTAGACTAGCTCGTGACAGAACGGTGGGAAAGGAAAAGCACGAACATGAGTAGACTAGCTCGTGACAGAACGGTGGGAAAGGAAAAGGCACGAACATGAGTAGACTAGCTCGTGACAGAACGGTGGGAAAGGAAAAGCACGAACATGAGTAGACTAGCTCGTGACAGAACGGTGGGAAAGGAAAAGGCACGAACATGAGTAGACTAGCTCGTGACAGAACGGTGGGAAAGGAAAGGCACGAACATGAGTAGACTAGCTCGTGACAGAACGGTGGAAAGGAAAGGCACGAACATGAGTAGACTAGCTCGTGACAGAACGGTGGGAAAGGAAAGGCACGAACATGAGTAGACTAGCTCGTGACAGAACGGTGGGAAAGGAAAGGCACGAACATGAGTAGACTAGCTCGTGACAGAACGGTGGGAAAGGAAAGGCACGAACATGAGTAGACTAGCTCGTGACAGAACGGTGGGAAAGGAAAGGCACGAACATGAGTAGACTAGCTCGTGACAGAACGGTGGGAAAGGAAAAGGCACGAACATGAGTAGACTAGCTCGTGACAGAACGGTGGGAAAGGAAAGGCACGAACATGAGTAGACTAGCTCGTGACAGAACGGTGGGAAAGGAAAGGCACGAACATGAGTAGACTAGCTCGTGACAGAACGGTGGGAAAGGAAAAGCACGAACATGAGTAGACTAGCTCGTGACAGAACGGTGGGAAAGGAAAGGCACGAACATGAGTAGACTAGCTCGTGACAGAACGGTGGGAAAGGAAAGGCACGAACATGAGTAGACTAGCTCGTGACAGAACGGTGGGAAAGGAAAGGCACGAACATGAGTAGACTAGCTCGTGACAGAACGGTGGGAAAGGAAAGGCACGAACATGAGTAGACTAGCTCGTGACAGAACGGTGGGAAAGGAAAGGCACGAACATGAGTAGACTAGCTCGTGACAGAACGGTGGGAAAGGAAAGGCACGAACATGAGTAGACTAGCTCGTGACAGAACGGTGGGAAAGGAAAGGCACGAACATGAGTAGACTAGCTCGTGACAGAACGGTGGGAAAGGAAAGGCACGAACATGAGTAGACTAGCTCGTGACAGAACGGTGGGAAAGGAAAGGCACGAACATGAGTAGACTAGCTCGTGACAGAACGGTGGGAAAGGAAAGGCACGAACATGAGTAGACTAGCTCGTGACAGAACGGTGGGAAAGGAAAGGCACGAACATGAGTAGACTAGCTCGTGACAGAACGGTGGGAAAGGAAAGGCACGAACATGAGTAGACTAGCTCGTGACAGAACGGTGGGAAAGGAAAGGCACGAACATGAGTAGACTAGCTCGTGACAGAACGGTGGGAAAGGAAAGGCACGAACATGAGTAGACTAGCTCGTGACAGAACGGTGGGAAAGGAAAGGCACGAACATGAGTAGACTAGCTCGTGACAGAACGGTGGGAAAGGAAAGGCACGAACATGAGTAGACTAGCTCGTGACAGAACGGTGGGAAAGGAAAGGCACGAACATGAGTAGACTAGCTCGTGACAGAACGGTGGGAAAGGAAAAGCACGAACATGAGTAGACTAGCTCGTGACAGAACGGTGGGAAAGGAAAGGCACGAACATGAGTAGACTAGCTCGTGACAGAACGGTGGGAAAGGAAAGGCACGAACATGAGTAGACTAGCTCGTGACAGAACGGTGGGAAAGGAAAGGCACGAACATGAGTAGACTAGCTCGTGACAGAACGGTGGGAAAGGAAAGGCACGAACATGAGTAGACTAGCTCGTGACAGAACGGTGGGAAAGGAAAGGCACGAACATGAGTAGACTAGCTCGTGACAGAACGGTGGGAAAGGAAAGGCACGAACATGAGTAGACTAGCTCGTGACAGAACGGTGGGAAAGGAAAGGCACGAACATGAGTAGACTAGCTCGTGACAGAACGGTGGGAAAGGAAAGGCACGAACATGAGTAGACTAGCTCGTGACAGAACGGTGGGAAAGGAAAGGCACGAACATGAGTAGACTAGCTCGTGACAGAACGGTGGGAAAGGAAAGGCGCGAACATGAGTAGACTAGCTCGTGACAGAACGGTGGGAAAGGAAAGGCACGAACATGAGTAGACTAGCTCGTGACAGAACGGTGGGAAAGGAAAGGCACGAACATGAGTAGACTAGCTCGTGACAGAACGGTGGGAAAGGAAAGGCACGAACATGAGTAGACTAGCTCGTGACAGAACGGTGGGAAAGGAAAGGCACGAACATGAGTAGACTAGCTCGTGACAGAACGGTGGGAAAGGAAAGGCACGAACATGAGTAGACTAGCTCGTGACAGAACGGTGGGAAAGGAAAGGCACGAACATGAGTAGACTAGCTCGTGACAGAACGGTGGGAAAGGAAAGGCACGAACATGAGTAGACTAGCTCGTGACAGAACGGTGGGAAAGGAAAGGCACGAACATGAGTAGACTAGCTCGTGACAGAACGGTGGGAAAGGAAAGGCACGAACATGAGTAGACTAGCTCGTGACAGAACGGTGGGAAAGGAAAGGCACGAACATGAGTAGACTAGCTCGTGACAGAACGGTGGGAAAGGAAAGGCACGAACATGAGTAGACTAGCTCGTGACAGAACGGTGGGAAAGGAAAGGCACGAACATGAGTAGACTAGCTCGTGACAGAACGGTGGGAAAGGAAAGGCACGAACATGAGTAGACTAGCTCGTGACAGAACGGTGGGAAAGGAAAGGCACGAACATGAGTAGACTAGCTCGTGACAGAACGGTGGGAAAGGAAAGGCACGAACATGAGTAGACTAGCTCGTGACAGAACGGTGGGAAAGGAAAGGCACGAACATGAGTAGACTAGCTCGTGACAGAACGGTGGGAAAGGAAAGGCGCGAACATGAGTAGACTAGCTCGTGACAGAACGGTGGGAAAGGAAAGGCACGAACATGAGTAGACTAGCTCGTGACAGAACGGTGGGAAAGGAAAGGCACGAACATGAGTAGACTAGCTCGTGACAGAACGGTGGGAAAGGAAAGGCGCGAACATGAGTAGACTAGCTCGTGACAGAACGGGGGGAAAGGAAAGGCACGAACATGAGTAGACTAGCTCGTGACAGAACGGTGGGAAAGGAAAGGCACGAACATGAGTAGACTAGCTCGTGACAGAACGGTGGGAAAGGAAAGGCACGAACATGAGTAGACTAGCTCGTGACAGAACGGTGGGAAAGGAAAGGCACGAACATGAGTAGACTAGCTCGTGACAGAACGGTGGGAAAGGAAAGGCACGAACATGAGTAGACTAGCTCGTGACAGAACGGTGGGAAAGGAAAGGCACGAACATGAGTAGACTAGCTCGTGACAGAACGGTGGGAAAGGAAAGGCACGAACATGAGTAGACTAGCTCGTGACAGAACGGTGGGAAAGGAAAGGCACGAACATGAGTAGACTAGCTCGTGACAGAACGGTGGGAAAGGAAAGGCACGAACATGAGTAGACTAGCTCGTGACAGAACGGTGGGAAAGGAAAGGCACGAACATGAGTAGACTAGCTCGTGTGCTACTGCAAGTAGAAGCATGCGTTCACGTCCTTGAACAACCACATCCACGGGATTAGCTGATGTCATACGCTCATTGATTTCCCCACACCATCTGCATATTGGATGAATGTGTCATGCATGAAAGTGCTTTCCCGAGG
>NW_027263127.1:145490-157606 GCF_902827115.2 Pseudochaenichthys georgianus
TAAATATGGTGTGAGTGCAAACATGGCACGATAACTTAAGCAGAAGCTGACAGTAATAACTATAAGATCTATCTGAAATAAATAAGTGTCCTGAAACAAATGCCAATAACTGGATTGCATTGTTTTCTTATGCGCAATTACTTCATACTGTCTAGTTCTCTTTTTCGTCCTGCTTTTATTGAGCCCCCCTCAGAAAATAACTGGCCCCCCCAGTGGCCCCCCCAGTCAAATTGGTCTAGAACCGCCACTGGTCCAGTGATCTGAGCGCCTTCTGGAAAAGCTTCACAAGTCCGTCGGTACGCAAAGGCGCTTGGGACACAAGTGACGCATTTCAGATGTTTGCCGCGCATGCGTACCTGTTAAGTGCACCCCTGGTTATGATAATAATGCCGTGGGTCTTTTTTCTAACTTGAGGAATAATTAAAAGGCCGGTTCCAGAAGACTCAGGCTTCTGAGGTTCAGGTTCAGGTTCGACACATTTGATAAATAGGTAGGCCCAAGAATGTTAAGAGCTGTGAAACCATCATTAGGAGTCCTGGGAGATCTACAGGAGGAACACGTACATTCATATGTTATACAAGTATTAAAGGAAGACTTAAGATATAAGAAGGCAATCAAGTTACGCTTCACTTGATTAAATAATGGTTATGGGCATTTGAAGCTGTAAAATAAACTTCTTTTGTCAGATTACTTTGGATCAGTGAACCCTGCTTCGTGTTTAATACCTCAGGCGTGTAATGTTCTTAATACGTTTGATCACACACTGATAGCTGTGGGTTAAATAAGTGGCTTTGCTGTTGTTCCAGGCCAGCTTTGTTTGCCACATGTTCCAGAACAAATCAATATTGTCCACCTTCCATTAGAAATGTGACATTCTGAATATGAAAACCAAACAATGATGGAATACACGGAGAGCACTAACGAATATTGAAAGTGCTGAAATCTTGAAGACCGTGTCCTCGCCTGCCCTCGGAGGAATGACGACTGGCCTCTGACTTTCGACAAGACGCATGTCCTCATTGATCTTCATCGTGACTTTCGTCCATCACAACTGGCACAGATCCAGATCCATGTTGACATCATATACCAAGGGGGTAAACAGTTAGTGTCTCCATCGTTATGCGGTCTGATACAACACGTCTTGGAATTAGATATTAAAGGCCTTTTGTTTTCTGCATTTCACCAATAACATGTTTTACTTTGCAGCGATCCAAAATATGTTGGATTTCCCACATCAGCGCTGTTTAAGTGACTGAAATGCATCTCGTCCTCACAGTGTTTCTGTCTTGTGCGGCCAACCGTCACAGCAGGCGCTAATTCAGTCGACACTCTGAGAATGGCATCAACACGTGGAAGCAGATGATGAATGTTTCACGCAAAGGGACATCCAACACTGACTCATTGATTTACATGTTATGTTAAATCAATTGGTGCCTGGGTATCGGTCGACATGGCGATAGGACTGTGCTGAACATTTCAAATGTTCTGAGTCGTATATGTTCATTTCAACGATGCATATCTTCTGGAGACGTGCAGTAGTAAGTATGCAGTATAAGCATCTCGTGGAAATGGGCATCATTTATAAGAAAGCTAATCCTCTCAAGCAGGGGTGTCAAACTCAATTTCATCTCGGGCCACATCAGCATTATCGTTGCGCTCAAAGGGCCGGTTGTAACTTTAAGACATATAAAAATACATATATAAATATTTAATATATATAAAATGTGTTATATTACATAACTTCATAATTAACTACGTCTGAAAGCAGAAGTTTAGGGCACATAATTGCAAGTCTCTTCAGTGGGAATGTCACAAAATGATTTAAAAACAAAAGCCACAAAAAGGTGACATTTTGGAAAAAAAGTAACATTTTGGAAAATAAGTCAAATTCTGAGAAAAAAGTCAAATTTGAGATGCATTGTGGGACATGTAGTTTATGGGCAACGCTTCTGTAAATGAGCATGTAACCGTATAATAAACATATTATATTCTTTCAGAGCTCTTATGGGGCCACATAAAATGAAGTCACGGGCCGGATTTGGCCCCCGGGCCTTGAGTTTGACACCCCTGAAAGGATGTAGCATGTAAAGCAAACCTCATGAATGAACATGTGGTTAAGTCATTTCTAAGAAAGCTAAAGTAATCCTCTAAAGCAGAGGTTCCCAACCTGGGTTTTGTTTACATATAATTGTAACGCAATACATGATTGTCATTAAAAGCCTTGTCTCTACATTACAATAACATATAAATAACTGATTAATTCATTTGAATACAAATTCAAGTTAGTATTAAAGGCATAAAAAGACAGAAATGTATAATTATTTCTATAGAAATGTTTCTTCTGCCCGTAAAGTGTCCAAACCGGGCTTCTCTGGATCAGCGCATGTTTAAAACACAGTCGTTGTCCATGCCGGCTTCAGTTGGATAATTTGTCAGTTGCTCCGATCAGATCGGTCTCCTCCATTTTGATTATTCACGACTTTTGAATCCACATAAACACATCGGCAAAATCCAGCTTACTTTGAGCATGTGTTTTAAACAGTTTAATCCCTTTGTGAATTGTTTCCACTTGCGCCGTCCTTTAGTTTCTTCATTCAGCGGGAATCCAGATGAATTAATCCTGAGTCCAACAACCATCAAAGTCGCTCCAACAGCTCCTTGATTACGCTTTCATCCGCCTTTAACAAAACACTTCACATTCATCCAGTTTGTGACAGCAGCTGTAGCATTTTGAGACTTTGAAACTTTAATTACCGCTGATGCTCCCCCCCCCCCCCCCCCCCGTGTGTGGGGGGGGGCAGCCCTTCCAACAGGAGTCATTTGGGGGGCTCTTGGGAAGAAGGTTGGGAACCCCTGCTCTAACGGATGTAGCATATAAAGCTAACCTCTTGAACATGTGGTTAAAATAAGGAACATCGTGCTGAAGGAGTATTTTGCAGCATTATGCTCAGTGCTAACTTCTGAAAAAGAATTGAACAAACCCTTTGAGGTCTTTCCTGTTCTGACATGCCTCTTGGTGTCTACCTCTTCAACAAACCCTAAATGTGTTCGTTGTCCACACTTTATTTTCCTTTAAGAGAATGGGAGGGGTCGCTTTCTGAGGAAACGCTTTCTGAGGAACAAAGATTAGGAAAACACTCTTTTTTTTATCTAAAAAGTCCCAGGGAAATCTTAATGCTGCTTTGATGCCAGTCATCAACCTAAAGCTGCCTTCCCATGACCAGCAACGAGTCCCTGCGCTGGCTGATGCAACTGACTTTTGGACTGACAACCAATCAGATGATAGCTGTATGAAGCAGCAGAGGCAAGCAGGGGAGGTAACCATAGCAACTTCACTACAGCAGCTGAAGGCTCTGCGTAGAGAGCGAAGAGAACAACTCTTCTCGGCTGAAGGCAGCTTTGGATAAAATGATGGTTCAACAATGATTTTCAAGACTCATCCGTCCAATCACGAGGCTCTTTAGAGTAACTGAGTACATGAAGTGCTTTAGACTTTACATTAGTATATATTTCAGTTAGTGCTGCTTTGCTTGAATATTTCCATTCCACCTTTACGCCTCTACATCTTCTCGAAAGCCAAATACTTCTTACGGTACAAAGAAGTATTAACTTAACTGCAAGTCAAGGGTTCTCTGTTTGCTGTTAGGTGCAGGTACCAGGGCCGTATTCACCATATACATTGGGGGGGACATATAAATATTCAGATACACTCAAAATGTCCCCCCCAATAAATAGGAAAACAAAAAAAAGTTTTGATTTTTTAATTTAAATAAAATGTCTATGACTTCTTTATTTTGGTTATTTGTATACTTGAAAATCTATATTTTTTTATGTTATCGTGAATTATATTTCTTTTCATATGTAAATTGGTTCCTTATTTTGTACCCGCGGGTGTATTTCGCTGTTACACGTCTGAGTCCACCTTCATCAAGCAGGGGCATGGGGTTTAACAGGTTTAAAGTATCCAATGTGATTTTTTATGTATTTTCCTTTAGAATGTTTTTATTGAATTTTTGGTCCCCCCCAATGTTGACTCCATGAATACGGCCCTGGCAGGTACAATAGGGTTCTCTTTGTTTCATTGATGAAATGGGATCAAGTCATGAGGTTATGTTTAAGTACAGAACATTAGCCAATGTTACCCTAAAGCAGCTTTGATGCATCTCATGCCAACGGGAGCCGCTTTGCCCAAGGACACTTCAACATGTTGGTAATCAAACCAACTCTGATTGGTAGACGCCCATTTAACCCCTGAGCTACAGCCACCTTATGATAGGCACCTTTCTTATTAGATATTTATACATCAACCAATTCAACCTTTTGGAAGGCTCCACTTTATAATCACAAAAACAAAAGACCATCATTTCTCTCCTGAGGTTTTTGTGCCACAATATACAAAAAGCTTTTGGAAATGCAATCGGTAGCTTTTTGACAAATGAAACCCCAACAATCCCCTCGCTAATGCCAAATCCAAATAAACACTGTAAGCTCTAAATCTGCGGTGTCAGGAGTCTTTGAGCTGCCTTCAGCAGAGTCCCCATTAATACCAACGCTGGCCCGCCACATGTCCTTGAGGGGCCAATTCATTAGTTAGCTGGAAAGCCCAATCAATCACAATGCATCAGGGAAGAGTGGGATCATAATTCAGCTCAGGTACAGCAAAGAGAAGAAGACAGCGAGACGAGACCGAGGATGGATGGAGAGAAAGGCAAACAAGACGTGTTGGCGGGCAGGAGAAAGGAAGAGGGATGATTGCCGTGGTAACCGCGGACAGTATAAGGCTCTATCCGATGACTTGCTTGGTACTGCAGAGATTGGAGGTCACGTCAGTCAAAAAGCCTGCAGTGTTTTACTTTGGAGACTTTCTAGAAACAGTGAAAAGACCTGCTTGGCAAAAGATGGTACATGTGAGGTAGTACTTTGATAATAAAGGATTAAGTAGCCAACGTTTTAAATAGGTGATCGGTTGCTATGGGGACAGCATGGTGATATTTGACCGTTATCAAAATGTTTGGACCACAGACACAGGGTCGAACTAAATGGGTCAGCATGGGGAAACACGAATAAAGACTAAGCTTTTTTAGGAAAAGTGGAGTGATATTAATGGTAAAAAGCAATCTGCGAACAAGGTATGTTAATATTGAGATATCGTACGGTCGGCTGATGTGAAGGCCGCTTTAAGCATTCAGTAAAATCACATGGAAATGCTTCAAAGTCAAAACTATGATTTAACATTATAACGATTTTCTGACTTTTTCTAGTTGTCTGGTTCCACCAATAAACCGTAGAAACTCGTTTTTTACCCACAATTGACAGAAACTATAAGAAAATCGATAAAGAAGGGAAAAGAGGAATCGCTAATGGAGAAACGTTTCTTCGCTGAATTATCAAGGGGCCTGTTTCATGGTACAATCTGAGCTATCGATCAGCGAGAGGAAGCGTTCCCCTGAGAGTCCAACAGACGACCACCAGGCGCCGTCCCAGAGGTCCAGGAGTGCCTCCTCCACTTGTCTGCGAGTGCTACCCGGCCTGCATCGATCCCTCGTAGATCAATGCAATAAAACAGAAACAGGTGTAGCTTTGCAGCCGGAGGGAGCAGCGCATCCATCACGGTCCACGCCTCGCTTTCACAAGCAGCTCCCGAGGCAACGCCGATTGGTTTAACAACGATGTTCAAGGCTCACCTGTCCAATGATAAGGCTTTGAATGACTTTCAAGGCTCACCTGTCCAATTAGAAGGCTTTGAATGACTTTCAAGGCTCACCTGTCCAATGATAAGGCTTTGAATGACTTTCAAGGCTCACCTGTCCAATTAGAAGGCTTTTAATGACTTTCAAGGCTCACCTGTCCAATTAGAAGGCTTTGAATGACTTTCAAGGCTCACCTGTCCAATGATAAGGCTTTGAATGACTTTCAAGGCTCACCTGTCCAATTAGAAGGCTTTTAATGACTTTCAAGGCTCACCTGTCCAATTATAAGGCTTTGAATGACTTTCAAGGCTCACCTGTCCAATTATAAGGCTTTGAATGACTTTCAAGGCTCACCTGTCCAATTATAAGGCTTTTAATGACTTTCAAGGCTCACCTGTCCAATTAGAAGGCTTTGAATGACTTTCAAGGCTCATTTGTCCAATTATAAGGCTTTTAATTACTTTCAAGGCTCACGTGTCCAATTAGAAGGCTTTTAATGACTTTCAAGGCTCACCTGTCCAATTAGAAGGCTTTTAATGACTTTCAAGGCTCACCTGTCCAATGATAAGGCTTTTAATGACTTTCAAGGCTCACCTGTCCAATTATAAGGCTTTGAATGACTTTCAAGGCTCAACTGTCCAATTATAAGGCTTTTAATGACTTTCAAGGCTCACCTGTCCAATTAGAAGGCTTTTAATGACTTTCAAGGCTCACCTGTCCAATTATAAGGCTTTGAATGACTTCCAAGGCTCACCTGTCCAATGATAAGGCTTTGAATGACTTTCAAGGCTCACCTGTCCAATGATAAGGCTTTTAATGACTTTCAAGGCTCACCTGTCCAATGATAAGGCTTTGAATGACTTTCAAGGCTCACCTGTCTAATTAGAAGGCTTTGAATGACTTTCAAGGCTCACCTGTCCAATTATAAGGCTTTTAATGACTTTCAAGGCTCACCTGTCCAATTAGAAGGCTTTGAATGACTTTCAAGGCTCACCTGTCCAATTATAAGGCTTTTAATGACTTTCAAGGCTCACCTGTCCAATTATAAGGCTTTGAATGACTTTCAAGGCTCACCTGTACAATGATCAGGCTTTGAATGACTTTCAAGGCTCACCTGTCCAATGATAAGGCTTTGAATGACTTTCAAGGCTCATCTGTCCAATTATAAGGCTTTTAATGACTTTCAAGGCTCACCTGTCCAATGCTTTGAATGACTTTCAAGGCTCACCTGTCCAATGATAAGGCTTTGAATGACTTTCAAGGCTCACCTGTCCAATGATAAGGCTTTGAATGACTTTCAAGGCTCACCTGTCCAATGATAAGGCTTTTAATGACTTTCAAGGCTCACCTGTCCAATGATAAGGCTTTGAATGACTTTCAAGGCTCACCTGTCCAATGATAAGGCTTTTAATGACTTTCAAGGCTCACCTGTCTAATTAGAAGGCTTTGAATGACTTTCAAGGCTCACCTGTCCAATTATAAGGCTTTTAATGACTTTTCAAGGCTCACCTGTCCAATTAGAAGGCTTTGAATGACTTTCAAGGCTCACCTGTCCAATTATAAGGCTTTTAATGACTTTCAAGGCTCACCTGTCCAATTAGAAGGCTTTGAATGACTTTCAAGGCTCACCTGTACAATGATCAGGCTTTGAATGACTTTCAAGACTCACCTGTCCAATGATAAGGCTTTGAATGACTTTCAAGGCTCACCTGTCCAATGATAAGGCTTTTAATGACTTTCAAGGCTCACCTGTCCAATGATAAGGCTTTGAATGACTTTCAAGGCTCACCTGTCCAATGATAAGGCTTTTTAATGACTTTCAAGGCTCACCTGTCCAATGATAAGGCTTTGAATGACATTCAAGGCTCACCTGTCCAATGATAAGGCTTTGAATGACTTTCAAGGCTCACCTGTCCAATGATAAGGCTTTTAATGACTTTCAAGGCTCACCTGTCCAATTATAAGGCTTTGAATTACTTTCAAGGCTCACCTGTCCAATTAGAAGGCTTGTAATGACTTTCAAGGCTCACCTGTCCAATGATAAGGCTTTGAATGACTTTCAAGGCTCACCTGTCCAATGATAAGGCTTTTAATGACTTTCAAGGCTCACCTGTCCAATGATAAGGCTTTTAATGACTTTCAAGGCTCACCTGTCTAATTAGAAGGCTTTGAATGACTTTCAAGGCTCACCTGTCCAATTATAAGGCTTTAATGACTTTTCAAGGCTCACCTGTCCAATTAGAAGGCTTTGAATGACTTTCAAGGCTCACCTGTCCAATTATAAGGCTTTTTAATGACTTTCAAGGCTCACCTGTCCAATTATAAGGCTTTGCATGACTTTCAAGGCTCACCTGTACAATGATCAGGCTTTGAATGACTTTCAAGGCTCACCTGTCCAATGATAAGGCTTTGAATGACTTTCAAGGCTCATCTGTCCAATGATAAGGCTTTTAATGACTTTCAAGGCTCACCTGTCCAATGCTTTGAATGACTTTCAAGGCTCCACCTGTCCAATGATAAGGCTTTGAATGACTTTCAAGGCTCACCTGTCCAATGATAAGGCTTTTAATGACTTTCAAGGCTCACCTGTCTAATTAGAAGGGCTTTGAATGACTTTCAAGGCTCACCTGTCCAATTATAAGGCTTTTTAATGACTTTCAAGGCTCACCTGTCCAATTAGAAGGCTTTGAATGACTTCAAGGCTCACCTGTCCAATTATAAGGCTTTTAATGACTTTCAAGGCTCACCTGTCCAATTAGAAGGCTTTGAATGACTTTCAAGGCTCACCTGTACAATGATCAGGCTTTGAATGACTTTCAAGACTCACCTGTCCAATGATAAGGCTTTGAATGACTTTCAAGGCTCATCTGTCCAATTATAAGGCTTTTAATGACTTTCAAGGCTCACCTGTCCAATGATAAGGCTTTGAACGACTTTCAAGGCTCACCTGTCCAATGATAAGGCTTTGAATGACTTTCAAGGCTCACCTGTCCAATGATAAGGCTTTTAATGACTTTCAAGGCTCACCTGTCCAATGATAAGGCTTTGAATGACTTTCAAGGCTCACCTGTCCAATGATAAGGCTTTTAATGACTTTCAAGGCTCACCTGTCCAATGATAAGGCTTTGAATGACATTCAAGGCTCACCTGTCCAATGATAAGGCTTTGAATGACTTTCAAGGCTCACCTGTCCAATGATAAGGCTTTTAATGACTTTAAAGGCTCACCTGTCCAATTAGAAGGCTTTTAATGACTTTCAAGGCTCACCTGTCCAATTAGAAGGCTTTGAATGACTTTCAAGGCTCACCTGTCAGATGATAAGGCTTTGAATGACTTTCAAGGCTCACCTGTCCAATTATAAGGCTTTTAATGACATTCAAGGCTCACCTGTCCAATTAGAAGGCTTTGAATGACTTTCAAGGCTCACCTGTCCAATTAGAAGGCTTTGAATGACTTTCAAGGCTCACCTGTCCAATGATAAGGCTTTTAATGACTTTCAAGGCTCACCTGTCCAATGATAAGGCTTTTAATGACTTTCAAGGCTCACCTGTCCAATTATAAGGCTTTGAATTACTTTCAAGGCTCACCTGTCCAATTAGAAGGCTTGTAATGACTTTCAAGGCTCACCTGTCCAATTAGAAGGCTTTTAATGACTTTCAAGGCTCACCTGTCCAATTATAAGGCTTTGAATGACTTTCAAGGCTCACCTGTCCAATGATAAGGCTTTTAATAACTTTCAAGGCTCACCTGTCCAATTATAAGGCTTTTAATGACTTCCAAGGCTCACCTGTCCATTTATAAGGCTTTGAATGACTTTCAAGTCTCACCTGTCCAATTATAAGGCTTTTAATGACTTCCAAGTCTCACCTGTCCAATGATAAGGCTTTTAATGACTTTCAAGGCTCACCTGTCCAATTATAAGGCTTTTAATGACTTCCAAGGCTTTTGGCACGCTCTGATTCAGAAAGACTGTGATTCAGAGCGTCTGCAGTGCTTTACTAAAGGCATCTGTCAGTTAATGGCTTGAAGAGTTCCACAGAGGGAGATCTAACACCGTTATTCCAATACCTCTTCTTGAAAGCCATATGCGCTGGTTCTTACGGAACGGACAAAGTATTTATCGAAGGCTTGACTATAAACTAAACAATCCAGACGTTTTCTGTTGACTTGCACAAAGCTAAACAAATCTTAGGAACTAAAAGGATGTCAAGTATGAACATTTCAAGAAAATATATCTAAGAAACCAAGTCTAATTCTGAGTAACTCGCTAGAACCAGAATCAGAAACAGGTTTATTGGCAAGTAAGTTCACACACACACGAGGAAAGGGTCTTTGGGTCGTTCTGGCTTTGAGACATGCATATCAATCCGCACTGTGGCTTTGGAATGACTCCTGGTCGTACGACATGTTGTCTTTGGCCGAAATTAAGATTAGCAGTAAGACCAACTTAAAAGTAAAACTTATAAACACAAAGGAAACTTTAACCTATTCTCTAAAACAGGGGTTCCCAACCTTCTTCCCAAGAGTCCCCCCAAAATGACTCCTGTTGGAAGGGCCGCCCCCCCCCCCCCCCACACACGGGGGGGGGGGGGCGGCACCGGTAATTAAAGTTTCAAAGTCTCAAAAGGCTACAGCTTCTGTCACAAACTGGATGAATGTGAAGTGTTTTGTTAAAGGCGGATGAAAGCGTAATCAAGGAGCACTGTTGGAGTGACTTTGATGGTTGTTGGACTCAGGGTTAATTCATCTGGATTCCCGCTGTATGAAGAAACTAAAGGACGGCGCAAGTGGAAACAATTCACAAAGGGATTAAACTGTTTAAAAGACGTGCTCAAAGTAAGCTGGATTTTGCCGTTGTGTTTATGAGGATTCAAAAGTCGTGAATAATCTACAAAATGGAGGAGACCGATCTGATCGGAGCAACTGACAAATAATCCAACTGAAGCCGGCGTGGACAACGACTGTGTTTTAAACATGCGCTGATCCAGAGAAGCCCGGTTTGGACACTTTACGGCAGAAGAAACATTTATATAGAAAGAATTATACATTTCTGTCTTTGTATGCCTTTAATACAATTCAATTGTATTCAATTGTTATTCAAATGAATTAATCAATTATTTTGTATATGTTATTGTAATGAAGAGACAAGGCTTTTAGTGACAATCATGTATTGAGTTACAATTATATGTAAAAAAAAAAAAAAAAATAAGTCTAAATATGATATTTGGCCTCAAACCATCTGAGGCCTGGCGCCCCCCCTGGGATCTATGGCGCCCCCCCTGCGATCTATGGCGCCCCCCAGGTCGGGAGCCACTGCTCTAAAGCACATGTGAAAGCGTATTCATTCACTGTGATATTCTGACATCATGTTTGTGCTTGTGTTCATGTGGGCGTGAAGGAGCAACCAACAAGACAGAAGAGACATGAGAGGAAGTAGAGCTTAAGAGAAGACCGTAACATTTGGAAGCAGGACTTTTTCCTATTTTCATGCTACAGAATATGCAGTTGTTGACCATTTTACTCTAAATATGCAGTAAATATATCATACACATGTACTAAACGAGAAATGTGAGAATCCTTACAAACACGTATCACACCTGTCAAAAGCACATGCATACACTCAAAGGCGTTCAATGAGTCGAGCTGCTTCGTCTTTTAGCCAGGTGGAGCTGAAGTGGGACTGCACGGTGGACCTTGTGAGCCGGTGCTAGGATGGTGCGTGCTGGCTCCATGTCCGCTCACTGGGAGACTTGATGGGGCGACCATCCAGAAAGGAGAGTGCGATGTCAATCAGGATGCACACGCCCCCACCGCCTGACAGGATAACCAGGCAACAACGGTGAACCCTGTGTGGGTGGACTGTGGGTGTGCAGCGGCTCTGAGGTCAAAGTTCACAGGCTTCAGGGAGTCGGATTGAACATGTCACATCGTTACAATGCTAGGAGTGGGAGTCGTGCCTATGCTGTGTTAAATGTGTGCATTAACATGTGCCCTTAATGTTTTAACTAACAGGCGTTCTTACTATCCTCACACATTAGAAATGAAGTTGACTAACTTTGTCCTGCATGAGAACCTCATATCAAATTCATTACACCAAGCTTCACTTTTACCAAGGTCATTTGAAAGGCATAGTGTGTAAACAGTGCTGACACAAAAGACAACACTGCTTCAGAATGGGTTTATTGAATAGTGACGTTAATACTCTCAGTTATTCCCGTGAGAGTCTCTTGGTATCTCATTCGGGTCAGGGACTCGTGATCCTTTCAGACCAAGCCGAAGCAAGAAGAGAGAAAGGATTGAATGGACAGCATTGAATGGGAACTGAAATGAATGGTGTGCACATGGAGGCCAGCTCCGCTCTGGAGGGCGAGCGGAACTCAACTGGAGTGAGGTTTTTAATACGAGGCTGCATTCAATCGGGCCAGA
>NW_027263128.1:0-17500 GCF_902827115.2 Pseudochaenichthys georgianus
AATGTAGCGTTGTACCTACACTTTCTACAGTGTAACCTGAGACCAGGGCCTGCCCGTTACACTGGCATTATAGATGTTTGCCTAGGGCGCCAGATCTGTGGAGGCGCTGCGCTGACAGCTCTGGGAGGGAAAACAAATGTTTTGACTGTTGGTGCTCATCCTAATGTTCGGCCTTGATGTAACAACATTCATAATTAAGTAAATGTAACACCCTTTTTCACCCCGGCTACACTTTTCATTTGCCCTGTACGATGGGCGCTGCAAGTGATGAAAATGGGGGATGTTGGCTTATCTGGCACCCGCAGCTCACAGCCAAAATGCGAGTGAGCGAGGGAGAAAGGGAGGGCGCTGTTGTTATTAGCATCTGGTGCTAGCTGCTCTAACGGAAGAATAATATGTTTCTACAATGATGTGGAGGAGAGTCCTCTCCAGTCAGACTGAGGCTGATAACTACAGCTCAGTGAAGTAAAGGACTCTGAGGGTTTAGATCGTTCACTTAGTCTAAGTTATCTCAGTGGGTCTCAAACGTTTTGATCACCATTTATGTAAACACATATTTCCAAGGCCCCCCCCTAGATCTAGTCTCTAGTAATTCTGCTTAAAGTGCACCAGATTGAAGCATTTTGCTTTAAAATGTTCAAACATTTCTTCTTGGTATGCCTGAGAAGGCAGATATGCTTGTTTTTTCTCAACAAGAACTTAATCATTTTTTTTACCCTGCCCCTCAAAGAATCGGAATTGAGAACCGTTAAGAACCGGAATCGAGAAGTAGAATCGGAATCGTGGAAATTCAAACGATACCCAACCCTACTCCCTAACTCCCACCAACAACATTGCCTACATAACTTTACAAATGTACTAAACTGTGCACATCTGATAACTGAAATAACTATTAACTCGGACACGCTATAATATTATCATTAATATTTACATTAAAACATTCCTTTGCCAGGTAAGAACAACCAAAATAAGTTTGTAAAAGCAGAATTAAAACACTGTTTCTGTGCTCCTACAATATCTTTGTATAATACCATTACACCCTAAGCGTACAAGTACACAATAGCGATCGTTCACTGTTTCAACTGGCATGCTGTGGCATTTAACCTCATCACCACACCGCAAACAGACACACACACACACACACACACACACACACACACACACACACACACACACACACACACACACACACACACACACAACACACATATACCATGTATACATCACTTCAGGGGACATTACATTGACTTACATGCATGTCCTGGAGACTTTTCCTAACCTTAACCATAACCAACACATGCCTAACCCTAACCCTAACCTTAACCTTACCCTTACCCTAATCCTAAACCTAACCAAGTCTTCACCCTAAAATGAATGATCCCCCTTATGGGCAGTGGCGACTGTTCATTATCCCCACCTAGTGTCAGCAGAAAGTATTACAAATAATGATTACAAAAAAATGCAAAAAATTAATACAAAAATATATTAAATATATTTTAAGATCATGTTTACTCTTCTGATTCGTCTGTACATTGCTGTTTTAGTCTGTGTTCTTCTAATTAGTGTCTACAGTGTGTGCCTATTGAGCTGTTTAGAGCCATGTGGGACAAAACCCGATCCTGCCCCTCCCTCTCACTGTCTAAGTGAACGGTGACTGCAAAAACTACACTGCGCATGCTCAGAGTATGTTCCTATTTAATGAGTGGCAACAAAATAATGACCCTAGGGGCATAGTGCTGCCATCCCCACCATACGTCATCTCACATCATTCAGAGCTGATTGGCTGTAAGTACGTGTGCCGCGAAAAAGTGGTGGTGTGTGAAGAGGAGACGAGAGAGAGCTGCAGTGAGGTGTCCTCAAACCAGGAAGTAAGCTGTGCATGGCTTCCCTCGACCTAAAAGCAACGATGATTTCTCCATAGGATTTTAGAAAATAGCTCCAAATAAGGTCTGTGGGAAACAAACCTGTTAGATAAATGAACGTTTTGTTCAGCCGGATAATATCCACATGTCTACCCTACTTTTATAATTTTCGAATCATAAATCTATTGATTAGATTAGATTTATGATAGACTTTTGAAACTACAAGAACATAAGGAGGACTTTTACAAAAAAGTAATAGAGATTTTTGTCCAGAAGGATAGGCAAATGGACTTCATCTTCAAGTCAAGGTAAGACCGCAATTTTATTGAAAATGGGATCTTACTAAGAGAGAACAATTCAATATTTAAATGATAAAATTACATTTTTTGGGTATCCTTCTGTTGAACTGTCTGTTTAAAATTAATTGAAGCATCAGACAAAAAAAGCTTTTGAAAATAATATTATATTTTGATTTAGGTCAAAATATAATATTTGTAAACCTGAAGAGTCAGAGCCAGTGCCTCACCAGCCATGAACCTCACTGCAGAAGCGTATAGAGTAGACATCTACGTTTTTTGTGCCCCACCACTTTTGTACATATAGAAACGCCACTGCATATGGGGACCTCCAATTTGTCCCCATAAGGGAGGCGAGTCCCCACACGTGACTATGTAAACATATTTAGGTCCCCACAAGTATAGTAATGCTAGTCCACACACACACACATACATATAGATACATTTTCATAACAAAACAATAGGGTTGCTAAGCCGTTGCTAGGCCAATTGTTGGAGTTGCTATAGCAACTAAACTAACCTACCCCCTGGCGCCGCCCCTGCTTGATATGCTGATATACAAGAGAGGGCGTTACAGTCAACAAGATGGAGGAATACTGGTTCAAAGCAGTATTCTGACATTAGCTCAGATTAGCTAAGGCCTACGTAAGCAATACACATGACAGTCATATGTCTATCTCTCTAGGCAGGGCTGTGTCATCTGCCAATCGTAGGAACATAGCTATCATGACTTCAACACAGTGTCTCATGAGCATGTAGTCAGACATCCGGCTACGTACACAGCTATGTAGGGCCTCTGTTATCAGGTGATACTCCGATACAGAAGGAACATTCAGTATTTCCAAACAAAAGTGATGAATATGTCCTTTCACCAATCAGAGAACTGAGACTTTAACAACCAACCAATTGCAGCGCTGGGCTCCGGAGACGACGGCTGGTCGATGACGGTGAAGCCGGAGGTCCGGGCCCTGGAGGGTTACCCCGTGGTGCTGCCCTGCACCTTCAGCCACCCGCAGCACTCCCAACATACATCTCTGCAGCTGCTGTGGCGTCTGGGCCACGGGCAGGGCGCCTCCGTCCTGTTCCGCTGCACCAGCCGGACAGGGGCCCCCGGCTGCGAGCCGGGCCCCCAGCAGGACCAGCGGTACCGGCTGGAGGGGAACCCGCGGGAGCATGACCTGTCGCTGAGGATCAACAGCGCCGCCCTGCAGGACAGCGGGCGCTACTACTGCCGGGTGGAGGTGCAGGGCCGGGACCACGTCAGCTTCGAGGACAAGATAGGGACCCGGCTCAGAGTGGAGGGTACGTTTACAGAGCACATAATAAAGAACACAGGGATGTTAGCCTCTGCAGACCATTTACCTGCACTAACACCTATAGAACACTACAGGAGAGGGAAGACCCCCACAATGCAGAATATGGCCTCTTTAAAGGTTGTCTTTCAGCTCTACAGTAAGACATGTCTTGGCATGTTGGGTATTAAAACCTTGTCCCTGTTAGGATCTGTTTTTCTTTTTAAATGTATTTTTATTTTTGAATTATCAAGGACTGTCGGCTTCCTGTCTTTCTTTGAAGGATGTTCACCCCCTGTCTGTCATGTCTGTATTTGCTTCCTGTCTGTGTGTTCCCTCCTGTGTGATTGTCTGATTGTGTTCCCCTGCGCCCCCCCCCCTGTGTTTGTTTCACCTCCCCTCTCCAGCTGTGTCTTGTCTTGTGTGTTTAGTCTTGCTTGCCCTTGTGTCCCAAGTTCGTCGTCGTTTTATGGTGGTTTGGTTCCTGTTCCCGGTGTTCTGGATTTCCCTGTTCCGCCCTCCTATGGTCCCGGTTTGTTTTCTCACAAAACAACATGTAATAGCTACGTTGGTCCACAGGGAAAAACGTAGCATCTTCACAAATAACCCTCTCAAGACATGACATGGATACAAAATCTTTGTCAAAACAAACATGGAGCTCAAATAATCTTTATAATATCTATGCGGTGTCGGTGAAGGATGCGAGCCCCCCCGGCTCTTCTACTGATGTACATCCCAACTGTGTTGACCCGCTCGCTGCGTCAGGGACCGTGAGTGCCTGTGTGAGCCCTGGAGGAACTGCAGTAAATTCGCAGGTATGGAGTCAAGTTGTGAAACAGGGCCGAGGTCGGAGGAATAGGGCCGAGGGCCAGTCTGCCTTATCTAAACAGCTTGTTGGGAAACCTGAACGGAGGATGCCTAAGCCTATTGTTGGCACTGCTGCACAAGGGAATATAAAAGTGATCCGTACGAAGTTGGTGAGTGTTTTTGCTACCAAATTCTCGCCAGAACCTTGACGCTGAGGACACTGTCCGAATATCTAACTGAACAACTCGGCCGTGATGTTAACTGTCACCGTATTGACACTGCGAGCAGCAGATATAGCTCGTTTAAAGTGTGTGCTGAGTGCAATGAAGTTGCGGAGATGTTTAAACCCAGAACTCTGGCCTGAAGGCTCAGTTGTGAGGCGATACTATGAACCACGTAAGCGGAGGTGATAGGGGCTAGCAGAGCTGGTGCAGGGTACTGAATGGGGCTACGGCTGAGCTGCTTAGGCTAAACGTTATGCGGGTTGGATCATTTAACTGTCGCGGGCTGCGCCTGGGCAACAGCGCTGCTGATAGGATCCGACGTGTAGTGGTGGACACTTGCTACAAAAATGTGACATTTTATGCTTGCAAGAAACTTTCTTACCTAAGCAGGACTTGGGAAAGTTTGAACTCTCTTAATGACAATTTTCACGGGGCTGCGTGAGTCCACTACGGACCTATCTCTGGGAATGTGAGAGGAAGGAGAGCAGGGGGCCGTGGCTATCCTGTGGCACAAAAAGCTGGACGCTGTCATTAATGTCATCAGGCTTGAAGTTGACTGGTGTATTGCTGTACAGATCAAAATGAATAACAAGGAGTTTAGCATTCTCAATGTATATACACCATATGAGTCACAGCATAATGAAGATGAATACCTGAACAGACTTGCTTTTATACATTCTTTTATTGTTGATAATCATTCCTCCAGTGTTTATGTAGTGGGTGATATGAATGCTGACATATCAGACAAAAGGTCCTTGTTTGCTAAGCATATGCTACAGTTCTGTGATGATAACAATCTTATATTATCAAGCCAAATACTTCTGCCTACAGATAGCTATTCATATATAAGCGAGGCCTGGCATACAACTTCATGGCTTGACCATTGCATAAGCACTGCTAATGCCCATGACATTGTAAGATCAATTGAGATTGTGTATGAGGCATCAATGTCAGATCACATTCCTTTTATAATGTCACTAGATTGTGATAGTCTCCCTGAGATGTCTCAGGAGGCTAAACATGCCTGTACCACTAAAGTGGACTGGTCCAAGCTCACAAATGAGGATAGGCTATTGTACTATGGGAGAACTGATGTCCTATTGAGTGATGTATATCTACCCAAAGTGGCAACTCTGTGTGTTGATGTGGGTTGTAATGAAAGCTCTCACCGTGAAGACCTCTGTAACATGTATGATTGTATTGTGGGAGCTGTATGGGAGGCCAGTATACCGTGCTGTACCTACTCTAGGAAGAGACACAACGTCAAGCCAGGGTGGAATACACATGTGGCTGATCAATACGCTGAAGCCAAGAATGCTTTTGGGGCCTGGGTCCAGGCAGGAAGGCCCAGAGAGGGGCCTGTCCTGGATCTCAAAAAGCGTACACATGCTAGATATAAATATGCAGTTCGTTATGTCAACAAACACACAGAAACATTGAGAGCGGACTCGATGGCTGAAAAGCTCCTTCATAATGATGTGACTGGCTTCTGGAAGGAGGTGAGAGCTCTGAACAGGGCCAGTACGTCATTACCGTGTACCATAGAGGGAGTATCTGGAGCCGATAACATAGCCGAGTTGTGGAGGCAACATTACTCTACTATACTTAATTGTGTTAAAAGTGACCCCTACAAAGTTGGTAGTGTTGTGAAAAGTGACGCAGTGGGAATCACAGCTAAAGAGGTTTATCGAGCAATTGAGCAGCTAGCTGATAACAAAGCATGCGGCTCTGACCGAATCACTGCAGAGCACCTTAAACTGGCAAGCCCGAAGGTTGCAGTTCTTCTTGCCATTTGTTTTACCGGCCTCATGACTCATGGTGTGTTGCCAGACTCCATGTTGACGGTTACCTTGGTCCCTGTCATTAAGGACAGAGCGGGCAAGGTAGGGAGCTTGGATAACTATAGACCAATTGCTCTGGCCAGTGTGTTATCCAAAGTCCTGGAAAGAATTTTGTTGGATAGACTATGTTCTTATTTATGTACCTCAGATAACCAGATTGGTTTCAAGGCTAAGCATGGTACTGAGCTATGCATCTATGCTTTGAAGGAAATGGTAGAAACATATAGAAGACAGAATTCCACTGTTCTGATTGGTTTCATTGATGCCTCTAAGGCTTTTGACCGAGTTAACCATCATAAACTGTTTTTAAAATTGAGACAAAGAGGTGTGCCTAACAGTATAATTAAGATCCTGGCTTATTGGTATGCCAACCAGAGCATGCGGATCAAATGGGGGAATGCAGTCTCGGTGCCATTTGGTGTTGGTAATGGAGTCCGCCAGGGGGGGCTCCTCTCACCGAGCCTTTTTAATATCTATATGAATGATCAGATGATTTAAGTGTCTGTAAAACAGGGTGTGTGATTGGTCATGTGATTGTAAACCATCTTATGTATGCCGATGATCTGGCAATTGTTTCTCCTAGCAGTGCTGGTTTTCAACAGTTGCTAAATGTTTGTTCTGATTACGGAGTCAAATTTGACGTTAAATACAATGCTAAGAAGAGCGCTGTAATGATCTGTAGAGCAAAAGGGGATAAGAACCTATGTTTTCCAACATTCTATCTGTCAGGACAGGTGCTGTGTGTTTGCTGCAACACGAAGTATCTGGGACACATCATCACAGATGAAATGGCTGATGATGACGACATGTATAGACAGCGGCGTGTCTTATATATACAAGCCAACATGTTGGCTAGAAAATTCTCTCGGTGTTCAGATAAGGTTAAGGTGAACCTCTTTAGAGCGTATTGCACTCCTCTCTATACTGCCCCCTTGTGGGTCAAGTATTTAGTAGTTTGCGTATACTGCTTAGAAAACCAAGGTGGTGCAGTGCAAGTGACATGTTCTGTAATGCACGAGTCAACACGTTCCATGCTCTTTTGAGAGGTCTGATGTACAAATTCATCTGTCGATTGAATGTTTCTCATAACTCTGTCATTATGCTGCTTTCAAATCCGTGTCTCAGTGCTGTACGATACCAGTCACCTCTGTGGAAACATTGGTATGGCTGCCTTTTTTTTTTTTTTAGTTTGTATTTGAGTGTTGTATGTTTTGTAATAATGGACCAAGAGTCTCTTTAAATAAAGATGATGATGATGATGATGATGATGATATCAAACTATGGATCCTACACATCCACTGGACGTGGATTCTACAAGTACAATATACATTTCTCGCTAGAAATGCAATCAAAAAGCGTTTTAACGGACAAACTATTCTACAATTTAGGATTTTTCACAAAAAATAATTTGGGTGTCCGCCATGTTCTTTTTTCTCACTGGGAAAGTTTGCGATCACGTGACACGGACACTCGACACTGGACATTAGAAATGAATAGGACAACAATATTGTATCCGTGTCACGTCTTGAGAGGGTTATTTGTGAACATACTACGTTTTGCCGTGTGGACCAACGTAGCTGTTACACGTTGTTTTGTGAGACTGGGTTGGTCGCTTTTTTATTGAAACAGCTTTGTGTTTTAATAATTAGACACTGGCTTTAATTTACATCCCCTTACCTGCCTCCTTGTGCTTTTGGGTCCGCAATCTTGCCAAACCGTGACAGCCCCCTCTCCCTCTCTCCTGCAGCTCCTCCTAAGATCCTCTCTCTGTGGGCGGAGGGCAGCGAGCAGTCTGGGTTCACCGCCCTGTGTCGGGTGCAGGGTTCCCCGCCACCGGACGTCCAGTGGCTGGGTACCGAGGGGTCCATGCTGGAGGGCGCCATGCTGGAGGGGGCCCACCCCCTGACTCAAGACTCCAAGGAGTGTTTCCACACGGTGAGCCAGCTGAGGGACGTGTCTCCGGGGCAGCAGTACACCTGCAGCGCCTCAAATCCACTGGGCAAGGACAAGGCCGTCCTGTACGTGCTGCCCCCCCGACCCCATGTGGGCGGGGCCTCTACTCCCCTGCTGCTCCTGCTGTCCCTGCCTCTGGGGGCCAAGGTGCTCCTCCTCCTCCTGCTGGGGGGGGTGTGGGCGGTGCATGGCGTCCGCTGCTGGAGGAAGTAACCTGCTCTGGTTTTAAATTGAAAATGTTTAACCCCTCCTCTCGTGCTCGTTTATCCGCCCTTTACTCGTGCTCGTTTATCCGCCCTTTACTGTGGTTCTCTCACTATGCATTTTAAGAAAATAATCACAAAGCATACAGAACACAATAAACACATCTCGGTACATAGATTAACTACGGAACAGTTGACACATCCGAAATAAAATAATAAAAATATTACAAATAAAAGAATGTATACATTAATTAACTTCATTATATTGTGCTATACTTGACCACATTTTATTTAACTCCCGTTTAAGTTGTAAACAATGACTCATACTGGTTACATGAATACCTGCAGTGAATAAACAAGGAATAGACACTGAAAATGTATTCAAAAATTGACTTTTTATCGATTTCGATATAGGGGTACCCATTCACTTCTGTTGGGAACATCCTGAACGTCCTCTTCCAGTATGAGAGTAGCATGCTAACAAAGGTATCAACTGGAGCTGTGAACATGACAGGATGTGTGATGACCTAGAAGAGCATCAGGACTGTTTGAGGCAGATGATAGCTATGTGGTTAACATGATGACTCAGCCTCTATGGAGAGAGACATCAAGCATGCTCATTTCTGACGTGGAGCTAATCTGAAGTAAACATTGAATACTGCTTTCTGTTCCTCCATCTTGTGACTGTGTGACTCCCTCTCTTGGATATCAGCATGTGAAGGACACTGCTCAGGAACTAGCTGATGCTCTGTATGTGAGGATACTTCCATCTGGAGAGGATCACAGATACATGGATCCTGAGGTTCAAGATCAAGCCGGGGACCAGGGAGATTATTATCGTGTTTAAGTATTTAGAAAAAGTCATAATTTTGATATTTTGAGAAAAAGTCATAATTTTGAGATAAAGTCATAATTTTGAGAAAAAGTCAAAATGTTGATATTTTTGAGAAAAAGTCCGAATTTTGAGATAAAGTCAAAATGTTGTGAAAAATTTTGTGAAAGTCAGAATTTGAGGAAAAAGTCCGAATTTTGATATTTTTGAGAAAAAGTCCGAATTTTGAGAAAAAGTCCGAATTTTTGAAAAAAAGTCAGAATTTTGATATATTTTGAGAAAGTCATATTTTTGAGAAAAAGTCATAATTTTGAGATAAAGTCATAATTTTGATATTTTTGAGAAAAAGTCATAATTTTGAGATAAAGTCAAAATGTTGATATTTTTGAGAAAAAGTCCGAATTTTGAGAAAAAGTCAGAATCTTTTTGGGACATTTTTTTTTCAGGGACATTTTTCGAACATTTTTTAAAAGATTTTTCTAACACCTATTATTAACCAGTGAGAGTTGTTTTTATCAATTTCCTACGGTGGGTTAGGGTTAGGGTTAGGGGTTAGGGTTAGGTTGGGGAAGAGCGAAATATGTTCAAATATCTACTGTGGAGGATATCATCATGTGAAGCAATCGAATGTAAAACACAACATTTATGACGGAAGTAGTAAATCGGTCATATTTGACCCGAACACGCCAGGAGGGATAAACAACACTTCAAAATGAATATTTAACAAACAGTGTGGAACGAGCTCCTCATCGATATCAATCAAAGGTCTGCACACCTTCAGACTGAAAATCTTCCACTGCACACAGGCAATTCAACCAACACACACACACACACACACACAGTAATTACAGATTTTTCTCACAGTGCTTTGCTTATTTCCGGCAAATATACCAAAGGTTTCTTGTTGTTTGTTTCTTTATGGTTTATTGCTGTTATTGTAAATCACTTCTAATTTCATTCTGATAATAAATAGGAATTTAAAACAGCGTGTGCATTTGGAGCAGATTAACGTCTTTGAAATGAATACAAATAAATAAGTGTTGTACAATCAAACATAAATAAAGAAAAAAATAAATAATTAAATTAGTGCACAATCTTTAAAGTATATGCTTTTCTTGGTGTCCCCTCTCCTGTAGTTCTATCGGTGTTAGTGCATGTCAATGGTCTGCAGAGGTTCAAATCCCTGTGTTTCCTAGAGAGGGAGTTTCCTATGAAGGAATCCATGCATTGTGTATTCATTGATTATGTAACAAGTTATTATAGAGTGTAATTGTCATTTTACCTGAGACGTTTGTCATTGTTAACAGTGTCATTTTAAATGTCTGTTCAACCTGTGGGGAATAAAAGAAAAGCAGTCCAGTTGCACACATTACATTTTATTTAATGTTAAAATCACAGATGAAATGGAGGTTATTAAGACACAAAAGTGATGAATATATCCTTTCACCAATCGGAGAACTGACACTTTAACAATCAACCAATTCCTAATGATCTTCGTCAATAAAATAATATAGCCTAGTTGACACACCTGAGGTCACTTCCAATAATAATAATAATAATATATAATATTTTTATAGCGCCTTTCAGGAAACCCAAGGTCGCTTTACAAGTCGGGTAGGGGGGGGGGGAGTAGGGGAAAAAAAGGCAGACAGGTTAAGGGGGTGGGGGGGGGAAGTAGCGGAAAAATAAACCTATTAAATTAACTATACAGTGGGGAAAGCCTTGGTAAAAAGGTGCGTTTTGAGGGCTTTTTTGAAAATGTCCAGGGTTGGGGCGCTGCGGATTTCGGGGGGGAGAAAGTTCCAGAGGGTGGGGGATGCCACACTGAAGGCTCTGTCACCAAAAGTCCGCAACCTGGTGCGGGGGGTGGAGAGGAGATCCTGTCCAGACGATCTTAGCTTCCGGGATGGAGTTTGGTAGCGGAGAAGGTCAGACAGGTATTGGGGGGCGAGGGCATGGAGGGATTTGTAAGTCAGAAGAAGGAGTTTATAGGTGATCAATCAATCAATCAACACTAATGGAAGGAGGCTGCAGGTAACAAGGGAAACTAAACACGCTAATCTAAGTAGATATAACAGAACTCGCTACTCTAAACACATATCACCACACGATACTCTAAACACATATCGCCACACGATACTCTAAACGCATATCGCGACACGATACTCTAAACACATATCGCCACACGATACTCTAAACGCATATCGCCACACGATACTCTAAACACATATCGCCACACGATACTCTAAACACATATCGCCACACGATACTCTAAACGCATATCGCCACACGATACTCTAAACACATATCGCCACACGATAATCTAAACGCATATCGCCACACGATACTCTAAACACATATCACCACACGATACTCTAAACACATATCTTCTAGCTTAAGTCTGTAACGTCCACACAGGAGCAAGATGTGTGAGGCGTCTGGTTGCAACAGAGCCTCCCGACTGATAGCTGTCCCCAGGCTTTGTAGAGTCATCTCCGGCAGGTGTGCGCTGGGATGGCACAGGGATTGGAGCGCGTCGGGCCCGGCGTGCTCCAATCAGTATCTTCGGAGGCGGGACCAGGAGATGGTAGCCAATGACGTTGAAGCAACCACGCAGCTTATTTACATAAGAAACAGCAAAACAGGATTAACAGGACCGGAGAGGCGACAGCCGTCACAACCATGTATATGAATAATAAAGCTACCAAACATAACAGAAACTGTACCGATAGAAATAAGCTAGCTGGTGAGATAGCATCAGTTAGCTCTTGCTATATTTTTCTGTTGTATATTCAAAAAGGATTTGTATCCATACATAGAAGAAGAAGAACACATGGTCAGTGTGACATTGGTTTCGTTAATGTTGAATTTGTACACAATTGTTACAGAGCTCAAATTAACTTTCATTAAGACGAAAACACGGACAACATAATAATAATAATATTGTTGTTGTCCGTAAACATAATTTACTAAAAGAACATCAGGCAGTGTTCAAGAAGACTTGAAGCTGTAGGCCGAGACCATAAACTCAACAGGAACATGTTTACTAAGGTTTTAAATTAAGTGCGAATTAGGGCAATTATCACATCGATTTCTACAAATGTTCTATTACAAACAGTGGAGTCGCCCCCTGCTGGATATAAGAGAAAAGGCCCGTTTAAGACACCTCTGCATTAGCTTTATTTTTTCAGGTTTAACCTCATGAGACAACCCAGTCTCACAGCATTTCGTGTTATAGTCACAAAATAAATGTTATCTATTGATTCGTGTCACACAGAACGATTTTAAAAGCAATGTATTTATATTGGTAATGTGTTTCGTGCGTGCACCACGTCTTTTTGACCGGTCGGGTCTTGAAAGCCCGGAAGCTGTGTGGTTCATAAGAACATTTTCTTACTCAATATCAAGCCATGATTATTGATTTTATTTTCAATTCTATAATGTCGGACTTTTTTTGCCGTCTGTGAAGAAAAGAAATGGGGCTCAGAGCCTCACAATACTGAAATCTGTATTTTTAAATATTTGTTCCTTCTAATTTGTTATAATGTGGTGCAGGCCCGAAACATACTACCAATAGAAATACACTGCTTTTAAAATCATTCTGTATGACACGAAAAAAATGGGAAAATCGTTTTGGTACACACGAATCAATAGATTACATTTCGTGACTATAACACGAAATGCCGTGAGACTGGGTTGCATGAGAAGTACCATAAGCTAATCTGGCGTTAGCACTGGTTCAGACACCAGTGGATTGTGTATGGATGAGTTTTGTCCATGCAGTTTTTACTCAACGGGAAAAAAGACGGGTTCTTTGTAGCAGACAGGATGTGCAGCTTTGCAGCAGTCCTCGTCCCTCCAGCCAAAGCCGTCCTCCAGGCTCATGATGGCACACTGACCGCCATCCACCGGGCCGGGCTCCCCTTCCTCCCAGTTGGTGTCTTCGACCGCGAACCCGTTCAGCCAGTACCACTCCCCGGACATGGAGCTGCGACGCATGCCGATCCACACCTCCTGCAGGTTGTCTGTGTTGGCCTGGAGGACTTTGTTGCTGATTTGAGTCTGGAAGATAGTTTCTGGGAAGCTGATCAGGTCCAGTTGGTCGTCTGTGCAGTTCTTCAGGGATTCCCGCCAGCCGTCTGCCTTCTTCCCGATCCTCACGATCTCCGGAGACAAGACGCAACCCCTGAAGTCTGTTTGGAAGGTCGCATGAAACAGAACAAACTCAAATCAGAAGCAGGGCAAGTGATAACTATGATCCATAACTTAACCTCTTGAAACAATAGTGGTGACAATATCAACATGCAATATTGTTGACGAAATCTAGTAACCAACATCTCTCTGTAGTTTTATTGACAAATAAGAGGAGATACCGTTTTTTGTCCATTTATCCATAGATAGACTAAACAATAAAAACTAAAGCTGATATTTTGTCTGGACTTGATTGACAGAAAGATTATCTTATGACTGAGTTGTGATGCAGCATCTATGAAATAACCCTATTCCAAGAACGTAAGAGAGTAAAAGTTGAGTTTCCAACCACTTGGTAATGTTCAGTTTGAAGGTGGAGATATATCTGTAAATATGTGGTTCATGTTCATACCTGGGATATGACTGAGGATGGCTGCTGGGTTCCCAAACCAAGCATTTTCCTTTTTTCCCACAAAGTAGACGGCCATTTTGGAGGAGGTGTGCCAGATGGCGCTTTTGCCTGTCGACAGAGCAACAGAAACCGAGCGGAAGTCCGTCCCTTTCAAATCCTGCCAGACTGTCCTCTTCAAAGGATAATTTCTCACACGAACACCATCAGTGAGGTCTTTGTGGACCACGATCACTGCGTAGCTATGCGTGTCGTTGATGGTGTTGACTACATAACAGGAGGCGAAGTCTGTCTCTGGGATGAGATTGATGAGCAGGCTCGGGCGGTAGAAGATGGCGCTACCTTCGGTTTCAACCAGCGGAGAGTTCACGTCGAAGGCCTGGACTCTGTTGGAGTTGTCCTTTGACAGAAGTAAAAACGATTCATTCTCAGCGTCCTTAGCCAGAAACGGAGGGATGTAGTACTTCCGCTTGTGGCTTTGGGCTGGAGGCAGTGAGGTGAACAGCTGCCCACAGGTGCAGTCGTGGTAGATGGCGCAGCTGTGACCAAAGAGCACCGCCACAGGATGCTTGGCGGTCACCTTTCGCAAATCCATCTCGGTTTTCACCCAGATCTGTTTAACCTGATAGGGCTGAAGTAAAAATGTGTCGGGCACCGAACCTTTAACCTTTACCATGTTTTCTATGTCGGCGTTGACGATGAAGAGTTTGAACGGGCTTCTCTCGGTCACGTATGTGGTGACGATCTCTGCAGGGCGGGTGGTGCGCTGGATCTCAGGCACCGGAGGGATGAAATACTCTGAACTCAGTTTGCCGATCGGTAGAACCAGAGCGGTCTGCAAACTGCTCGATCTCAGGTTGATGGCATGGACGGTGATACTTTTGTCGCTGTGTATTTGGAATGTTCTGTGTGACATTTCTCCCTTGACGATCTCCATTCTTGCATCCAGGTTGTACTCCTTAGAGTCTCCTTTGTTCTGAAACGGTTCACTGATGTTGAATGAATGCTGTTTTATGGTGATTTTAGTTTGATCATACAAGGCCGTGATCTGGACCATCAATTTGGGAGGATCAGGATAATAGGACGCAATGTTTTCCGGAAAAGCGACAACAAAATGCACACCGGTGCTGACATCAGGTAGAGGGGCGGAGGGTTCTGTGAAATACAAATAAATCCTTAATACATTCTTTGAAAAGTAAAAAAGAAAGATCCTGCCATGTAACAGACTACACTTTAATACACGGCCCGCAATTTACATTAGGATAACATCAAATGTTAAAATATTACAAAAATAATAAAAGTAACTAATTCTTTTTTTGCAACAACGGAAGAAAATGCCAGAAATCGAAGAAGGGGACTAACAGTGGGGCATTCAGGAGATAAAGAAACTAAAATACCCTTAAGTAACTTTTAAATACTTAGTGAACAATGCAGGTAACAACGTCGATATTGTGCAGGCAAATACAACATGCCACATTTCACAATGTAGATATACGGCCAGAAAGTGCGGGCGCACCGAGTCGTTAAGGATGTTTCTACAGATGTTTGTAAGTTCTTGTTATGTTTTTCACTCCCTGGTCAATGGTTGGGGTAGTTCTTATAAGATAAGATAAGATAAGATAAGATAAGATAGTACTTTATTGATCAGAATTTGGGAATTGGTTGCGTAGCAGCATAAAAATATATATGACCGATGGAATATTTAAATATAGAACAGATACATATATATCTATATATAGTTCAGACTAGAAGAAATAAAACCTCCAAACTTAACATCCAGGAGTTTATTATATATTACATATATATTATATTACACATGCCTCATTTTCACATCATGTCAGCCAACTTGTAATAAAGAAAACCATTGTGTTATTGTCAGTACTTAAGTGGGGAAGTTTCAAGGTGATATGTGTGTGTTACGTTGTTTACCTACAGGTGTACAACATGTACACATTTTAACATCCAGATCTTTAAAGGCCCTCCAGAATATACCGTTTTAACGTATTTCCTCAGATGTTTCCCTTTAAATGTTAACTTTTGTTTGTGAGTTTTTTTTTGCGATATTACAACAGTTTTTTAACGCTTTTCTCCAGATAATAAACTTCACTCGTCGTATTTTATATTTTACTATTTTGACAGTTTTCCTTTCTGCTGAATTATTATGAATTTTTTCCTCTATATATATTACAACTTTTCTCTGCTTTGCTCAAATGACTTTCGTCTCTATATTCTGAAGCTTTCTACACACACACACACACACACACACACACACACACACACACACACACACACACACACACACACACACACACACCGTTCACACACTAATTTAAGAACACTTTATTGCAAAAAAATTGCAGAAAAAAACCTCTTTGAATTCAAACATAGCACATACACAAATTATAAAGAAATCCAATTATAAATAAATCAACCAAGTCTAAAGTGTGACTCCCAACCTAAACATGATATCTGGTATATTAACTTTAATAAATAACAATGTAATAAATATGAAACATACAGGTCAACATCACCTTGCTATTGGTAGCTGAACTGTCAACACCCCAAAACATATTCTTAGATAGGAACGCCTCCTTTTGAGTTATTTAGACTTAATCAACACTTATAGTTTCATGTCTTGTTACATAAGAATAGATTTGTTATTATGGGAGAATTACTATTCTTGTGGTACTGCAAATAAGCACTAATCAGAAGGTTATTGAGGAAAAACTCTCAACTAATGGCTTTTTACTTGTAGAATAAGGCATTCATAAGTGTTTTATAATGACTAATAAAGAGCCAATATACTGCTAATATGCATGTTAATGAACAACTAGTTGATGGTTAATTTGCGTACCTTAATATAAAGTGTTACCGAACAATTATTTCAAGTATCAAAGCAAATCTGCAGATTATTTTTTCTACTTTTGAGTAGTTTTGTGTTTACCTGCGTGTTTACCTGCGTGTTTACCTGCGCTCCCTGCAGCCACCAGCAGGAGGAGCAGCAGCTCAGGACTCATGGTGCCGGGTCAGAGACGGGACCGGGGGACAATCTGCATCAAAAAGCCATTCAGAATCAGATCGAGATGCATCTCATCGTACATGTTATCACGTAAGTGTGCACTGCTAACATGTACAATTTTGCCAAGTATATTTGTCTAATTTCTAGTCAGAATACTTCGTTACACTTGATATCAGACTTAATAACTGAAGTCTTGTTTTTAGACAAGGCTTCTTGAGCATCTTTTGAAGTCTCTTAAAAACATCTTATTTTAGAGGAACGTCTCCGCTAACATCAGGAAACAGAATCTAAGCATTTCTGGCTTTTTTGGTTACAGATTCCTGATTCTGGTCAAAGATAGTTCAGAATAAGTTTCCCCAGCTAAACACAAAATCTCATTTATCTAATTATCCCGTCTTTACTTCAAGAACTCTCACCACGCCATTGTGTTCTTGTTCTATTGGCTGATTTGTTCACTTATTAAAAGAGAAAACACCTTGTTTTCATTATATATTTCCTTGTTTTTGGAGCTGCATCTTTTACAGTGTGTCTGCACTTTCGGACAAGACTCTGTTCATATTCTGGTATCATT